>NC_056728.1:1334635721-1334855721 GCF_019279795.1 Protopterus annectens | reverse complement strand
AGCTAACTGACGGGCAACGTTGAGCAAGCCGTATCAAAACTGCCTTTACACAGACACACCCCTCAGCATGTCTAGACAGTCATGAAAAATAAAAAGCAGTGGCCAGGTTCGAACCCAGGATACTATACACCATAGTCAAGGTACAGAACCACTAAGCCATGACAGCAGTACCTGTAAATGCAATAATAGCTAATATATAGGAATGAATACAAACTAGAGCATGACAATGCAGGTTTACTGAAGTTGATACAATTCCAAAATGGCCAATCACAGATATGTGTGGGAAAAACTGACTATATAAGCCCCATAGGCGGGAATACACAGCATAAACGATTGTAGAACTGACCTGCAGGCAGAATGACAGGAGTAGGAGAGGGTAGTCGCTTTCGAGCACAGAGGTGGGGTGTTGAGGAGTCCAGGTACATGGTCTGGCTCCTAGTCCATAATCATGAGGCCCAACTCATGCAGGGCCAGGTCCTCTGGGGAGCATACAGGGCTGAGGCGTGGGACCGGTTGGCTCATGATCTCACCAGTGCCACAGGGATTCCAAGGACTGGTGAGCAGGTCCGTCACCACCATGCTGACCTGAAGAGACGCAAGCAGGACCAACTGAACCTTTGGATCCAGGAGGCCCGGCAAACACCCAACGCCCCACTACTGAGTAAGTAACATTTAATTATGTATGTAAGAAATTAAACTAGCTGATATTATGGAGATGTGTATTCCAATATTACTTCATTTATATTACAGCTGCAGGTGTCCGTTCTGCGAACCGCAGAGCCTATGGCGATAGGCTGGTGCGGTTGCGCCACCAGGCAGGTCAGTAATCCACTACCAGTAACTGTAAAGAAATATAAAAGTATGACAGTCAGCAAAAGAGTGCAGTGTAGTCAGTAAGGAATAAAATCTGCAAGTAACAGTGTGAAAGTGTATGCAAGTATTGCTTGATTACAAAAGTGTGTTCCAGCCTGTAAGTTTAACCTAAACATGAAACTGTCCGACATATATTCTGAAATAAAAATGCCCTGCCTGTAAGAAAATAGTACACAACCTGCAGCAGGCTGAAAAGTATAGCTGCAGAAGATGATGAAATCACATGTGTGAAATATATCCCTGTGGAAATACTGAAACATGACAGAAGTGAGACTGCTGGAAAGGATTGTAATAACTACTGGTAAAACATGTCAATAAAGCCTAGAAGTACCATCCTGAATAGTAAAATGAAAGCAAGTGAGAGAGTGTGAGAAAGTGTCATGAATCCAGCAATACAGTAGTAATAACCCCTGAATAAAGTATACTGCAGTCAAGACAGAATGAAATGCATGTGAGATTCAAAACCAAACAGCAAAATCTGTTCAAAGTCTTGCTGCATCTGGAATGTGTATCCCAAAATCAGGATATGTTGCTCTCAGTCTGCAATATGCAGATAGGATGTTTGTCTGATATACCAAACATCCACACTTGTCTACAGCTATATAAAGCAAATGTAGCAGGATGATGTAGCTGAACAAAGCTAGATATGAATGTGTATGAAGAACCATAAAATGTATATTGATGTTGCAGTAACAGTCCTATCACCAAGTTGAAATAGTTATCATATAGGAAACTGTAGTTAGAACAGAAGTGTGTATATAACTGTAGCTATTAGAAATGTACAGCATATGTATTGTTATTCGAAGGTGTTAATATTACTTTCTTCACCCCACCCTATAACCACATATAACCCATTCCACGTGAAAATGGTATGTGCAATCACAATTAACACCCCTGGACGTTTGTCCTGTTGGGTCATATATATTTGCATGTCTGTTGATGCATCTGCCCTGTTCATACATCCACACCTGATGGCCTGTTGCCATCAATTAACCCTGCATGTTGTTGGACTGTGTATTTCTGTTCAAATTATGCATGTGTTATGCACGCTGTTCAATGGTGTGAATATCTGGGTGTTTGGTTAATGGGAATACTAATGCATGCTGTTACAACTAATTGTGAATGGTATTATATGTCACTAACCCAAACTGTCATGACATAATGCAAAACATAGTACGACAGGGAAGGCGGGTTCCAGCGGACCCACCTCTCCCTCATCAGCTGGCGAGTGCACCTGGCACTAGTGCCGAGTCCGGACCCTCCTCCGGTGGCCCTGTGCCACCTGCGGGTGGAAGCGCTGCAGGGGATGGGGCTCGCCCCCCCCTCTGCAAGTGTGGCCAGAGGAGAACCACCACTCACCCTCCGTAGCATCCGGACTGTGGTGTGTAGGGAGATTCGGGACTCTGTTCTCGAGCCCCTATGCCAGCTTGAGGCACGGGTGGCGCAACTAACGGGCATGCCTGTTGCCCCGCCTACACAGCCCCCAGCACAGCCCCGTCCTGGGCAGTGAAGGAACAGTGGCAACTGCCTATGGGTGGGGATATCAGCTCCACTGTTGCCATCTGTGGGCTCATGGGCTCTGGATATCCATACCTCCGTCCCCGTCAATTGCGTAACCCCCCCACACGTGTCATACACCGCCCCTGTATGCGTCTTGTTTGTCTTGTCTGTTTACCTACCTCCCCAGCTGTACCGACTTCCTTCACCTGACATACCACTCTCACCTAAAAAAAAAAAAGGGCACTCTGTACCCACAAAAAAATTACGCCCCATACATAGCTGCCCATTCCGCACACATGTCTACTGGACATGGAACCTATCAATTACAATTGGCTGTACAACAAGTATTATTGTTGTCCTGACACCTCTCTCAGGGGTGGAAGGTTTCAAATGTCACACCAAATTACATACATATGCACAGCTGTTGCTGATGAAGAAATGGGCAGCTATGGGCCTTACCTACATCCCTCCTGCACATCCCAAGCTTGTTTCCCTACTGTCTTACCCTCTTTGTGACCCCTTTTTCACCACTTTCCTGTCTCCCCATTTTCTTTTCTTTCAAAGAAAATAGCGCGGGTGTGCGCAAGAGTAAGCACGTTTAAGCGGTTGTAATCGGGTGTGCGCTTGTGTGCGCGGAGCTAACCTCCAGTGTGCAAGCGTGAGCTCCACGCAAACCAGCGCTAACCCGGTTACAACTGCTTAAAAGTGCCTTAGTCACTTTGATTGACAGGTCCTGTACTCAGTTCAAAAGCAAAATAAAATCCCACTGTGAGTCCCGAACCCAGGACCTTGGAAACAGTAGTCTGCATGACTTACCACTAAGCCATGACTCTTATACAAGAACATTGTGCTAAAATAAATATATCATGTAATAGTAGGAATGAATGTAAAGGGAATATAGATGTGTAGTACACAAAGCATGCCATTTAGAATTACTATCAAAACTAGTGGATTTCCATAATAGTAGTGTGTGAACAGAAACAGCCATGCTAGTTGGAAGCTAGTAGGTAATAATGTCACTATAGCACCTTGCAAGCCACACACATACTCACTGCAGGATAAGCACTGCCCATACCCCACAACCTCTTACAGGAACACATCTGGACCAAGTAATAAAATATGTGGAGCAAAGGCCCAAAACCAGGGACACATTACAAATAATGTTACAACAAACGCAGACAGTTCAGAGAGTAACAGGGTCTGCACTTTGTGGGATGTTTGGAAGGGTATGCAGTCTGAAACTTGAATGTTTGTCACCATATTCTGACTTGAGCCCAGAGTGACTTGCCAGAAAAAGGTGTGCATGAGATATTGACCAAAATATGAGGCAGAAATGTGGACAACCTGCAAATATCTGTACACATGACGGGTCTGACACCACCATATTTGAATAGTTAAGAGCCTAGACATATCAACAGTGAATGACTTACATGGATGCCCCACAGACCCCATGTGAAATGTACAAACAGTAGGCAGAAAGGTGTAACACATGCAATGGTAACTATGGAGTCCTGAAAGTATTCATCAATTGCATGGCAGAAAAAGTGTAGTAATACATATGCTCATGCTAACCCACAGTCACAACTGCAGCATACCAGACATTTTAACGGGTGTACCCCACTGATATGTACCATTCCATGAGGCACATAACAGATGAACCTGAAAGTCTCTGGGGCCTGCTCAGCAGCATACTCAAATACCCTAATAGATGTCAAGGCCCACACCATGGCCAGACCACACTGCATGCTGTAACACCCTAGCAGATATAGCAAGCATTCCAAGGTGTGACTGTACATGGAAAATAGGAAAGCTACAGCAGCACACTACAGTCAAGACACCTAGCAGGCATACAAGTAGTGACTGTAAAGGGCAACTATTGAAGCCTTAGCAACAAAGTGCAAGCAAAAGTGAAAGGAAAGCACACACACACACACACACATTAACAGTAGTAGTAGTTGTAGGTGTCAGTGTACATACACAGTTAGTACAGGAAACTGGAGAAATGAATGGAGGAATGTTAATCTACAACACACCTGGAAATATGAGAGAGATACCAACCTTTACACTCACAGAACATTGTCCACAGCATAACAGCATGGTCCCTGGCCTTAAAATCTGAAAGGGCTACGCCTATCTCACATACCTTTTATAGCACTGTTCTGAAATCACAGTGAGAACTGCAATCAGTACACAACTGGCTGCATGCAATTAGCAAATGCTGGCTAACAATTGGTGCAGAGGCCATCACATGGGCATATGCAGATACCTACAAAAGTATGCTGTACTCCCAGTCCACACATGCAATACTTTCATTGCACCCTGAGAAGGACGTGAGAGACAGACAGAGAGAGAGACAGAGACAGAGACAGAGACAGAGAAAACTGCAATTAAGCAGACACAAACAAATTGTTCAGCAACATCTACCTGAAAGCTGACAACTGGGAAGTGGAGCAGCAGGACAGAGAACCAGACGGCAACACAAGCAGCTGTGACAAACACAGGTAATGTAAAGTAATACTATAAAGGTCTACATACTGTGAACCCTCCATATGTGTCATTGGTCTGTATCCATATGTATATGAAGATGTGTAAAGGGCAGGGGACATACAGCAACTATCAGTGAAGGCTGTACATACATTTGTATGTGAGAGCATCTATGTGCACATATCAATGTTGGTTGATTGTAGGTTGTAGTGCCATGTACAAAGTAGGTTTCACAGTTATGTATGTTTAGCAGTATGTTAGTGTGTGTATACAGTATGGTAGACAAATATGTTGATATACCTGTCTAACATATGGATACGTATGTATGTCAACATATGTATGTGTATATATATATATATATATATATATATATATATATATATATATATATATATATATATATATATATATGATATGCATATATGTATACATACATAGAGAGAGATGTAGGAATACATAGACAGATGTAGATAGAATATTGTACAAACATATCTATGTAATGCACACATACAGATATAGATATATGTAGATACATATACATAGACAGACTGATCTGACTACCTACAGGTATGACTGTGTATATGATGATCTGCAACACAGCCTGTCCCACCCCCTCTGTGCCCCCCCCTCCACATCTATAGCAATATATGTACATCAATATATATATGTGTATATGTATACGGACATATATATATATATATATATATATATATATATATATATATACATATAGATATATCTATATACATATATATATATATATATATATATATAGAGAGAGAGAGAGAGATGTATATAAATTCTGAGTGAGGCACATGTGTACAGATGTATTGCAACAGGTGCCTGGTGACAAAGGCATGGAGTGAACACCAGTGTCAAAACCGGAGTACCATACCACATTCCAGATCACCTACACCAGTAACCACCAGATATGTGATTGGCTGCCCACCACTGCATGTGAACAGGGTCATAAATGTGTACAATAGCGGCCCCAATGATATTCACAGTGGCACACTATCCCTGGAATACCTGCACATGGTATGTGTCAGCGGACATGGTGTGTCAGCTATGGACATGTAGGTCGGTGTACCCCTCCACACCACATAATTGATGCCATGGTATGGACCTCACATGACAGCTACAGATATGGAGAAGGACACAGTGACATGTACAACACTGTGACAATGCACTCAAACACATTACCAATGCACAGTGACTGACAACACCACAGAGTACACATATGCAACCCACATAGAGGTTACCACTCCCGGATTTACATATGTAAGTCACACCCATGACAGATGTCCAACAACCATAGTAACACCTCACACCATCCACAACCTAAATGTCTGCTGTGTGTCGTCCGTGCCACTGCAATAGAGTGCACATGTGGAGGTAAGAGTTCCTACCCACAGATAAGACATACCCTGCAATAAACCACACAGTGTTAAGAAGCAAGACTCCCCATGAGTACATGTCACACATACCCCTGCTGAATGTTAGTCAGATAGGTAATATGCCATATGAGTCACCCTGTGTAACTGTGTGACAGCAGCAGGTACCATCACACCACATGTGTCACAATGGTCAGGGTAGCAGAACAGTACGCTGCTGTAGTCCCAGGGGCAATAGCATATTGTATAGTATTGTATTGTAATGTAATGTATTGTGTTGTATTGTATTGGTATGTTGAGGTGCCTCCTTCGTGGAGTGGAACCACTGCTGCTGTGCCAGTGTACAGGTACATATCCTGTAGTCAGGCTAGTGTTACATAGCACTTCTATATGTGTGTTTAGCTCCTGTCAGAGTTTATGTAGCATGCAACTGGGGATACCATCAGGTCCCATTCATGTTGTGTATTCTGCTGTCCTGAGGGTGGCTCTCACCTGGACATCTGTGATGACAGGGAGGTTACAGTCAGCTGGGATAACTATGCCTTATTTTGGGGAGAGGTGGGGTGACACCTGCACTGAACCTGTCTGCCACAATGTTGTCGATATCTGTGGTGTCAGTGAAATATTTGTTGTTGTGTACTAACTATGGGCATAGAGGATGGATACTGACCAGGTTGCTAACATAACTGAAGAAGGCCTTCTGGTTATCTGTAGTGTCCGTCTTGATTTCCCTCTCAAAGTTGCCCATGGATTTTGTATGATGGAAAATAGATCCTTACTAGTGCTGCTCAGACATGCCCTCCCTTTATGGAATTATGCTCTGTCTTGCAGTAGCTTCCATCTTCTGTAATACAATCTGTCTATGGCTGGGGTCCACCAGACAGGATGCTGTCCCTTTGTGGAGAGTGTCTTGGCCATATATGGGATTGCATGATCCATGCATTCTCAGAGATGTCTGTAGAAAGCAATTGTGTAGGGGTCAGCATTGTGGGTTGTATCTGCCACTGGCCCAGTGGGCTGAAAGGATACCATGTCACTGTTACAAAGTGTAAAGTTTGTATCTGTAATGTTATGCACTATAGTCGTTTGTGCTGGTGGTGGAGGTGGGATATGTATATCCAGGGCAATCAGTGTGTGGTCAGCTCACAGTAGTTGATGATGTAGGCCATACAGTACCTAGATACAAACCCCCAGAGTGAGGAGGTGCTCTTGACCTGAATCAGTGTTCTGACTGCTGGGGTTTGGTAGTATGTCGTATGGAGTGTGCCAGGTACTGTTGCACAGTTGCTGGCTGAGCACTGATGCCTGGCCATCTACATGTGTATCCACCAATAGACAGACAGATGCTACATATGTGAGATATGTTGTATCATAACAGTCGAGTAGCATGTGTAGTATGTGTGCCAAATTCTGCTGACATATATTGCTGATACCAGGTTATTTTCTTTCTCAGGTACATGGCCCACCATCGGAATCCCACCTACTCCACAGCTGAGGATGAGGAGATACACCAGAGCCTGGTGCGGGATTATGCAATACTCTTTTCCCGCACCAGCCAGAATCAGCAGGAGAGGGCTGCACTGTGGCAAGACCTTGTCCGTCGGGTAAATGACATAGGCACGCATAATAGGACATATGAGCAGGTACGACATCACTGCAGTGATTTAATCAGACATGTCCGTCAGCGTGTCGGATATCCACAGGCAACAGGTCGCCACAGGTGGTGGGGTGGCTACACATCCCCACTCACCAGACTGGAGGGACTACTCATGAGTGTAGTGGCTCCAGTCCGCCAGCAACAACAACAGCAGCAGACATGCATTATGATGGAGGCTGGAGCCACGCAGCAGCAAGACAGTGAACGTGCAGGTAATATGCCATATGTATAGTTGACTGTTGTGTACACTGGTAGTTAATGCATGTGTGAGGTGTGTCCTTGGTTTGTAGCTGTCACCATAGTATTTAATGTGCAAGTGTGATATCCTCAATATTAGCAGCTGACCTGTGAAAGGCGACTGTTGTACTACTGACCTGTATCATACTCAGTAACAATGGCACAGTTGTGCCCACTGACATTAGTTTCTTCACGTCTGCAGGACCCTCTGGTATAACAGCAATGCAGCCTATCCATGCTGGTGAGTGTGTATTAACAATTCCTGTAATAGTGTTGATAGTAATAGTACTATTTGGCTCACTTAGTAGTGCTCTTTGTATGCATGTAGGTGTGTCTGTGTCTGTGTGTTGATATCACGCATACTGAGTACTGTACAATTGTGTGAAACTGTGTGCATGTGCGCATGTGTGCACCTGTGCATGTGTGCATGTGTGCACCTGTGCATGTGTGCATGTGTGCATGTGTACCTGTGCATGTGTGCATGTGTGCATGTGTGCATGTGTGCATCACTGGTAATGTGTAGACATTGTAAACTGTGTTTCCTGTTTCCCTCCCACAGGTTCTGTTGCTGCTCTAGTGTCATGTAGCAGGGAACCTGAGTCAGGTGCCGTGGGTACTGATAATGATGACATCTGTGTAATGGCACAGGAAAGTATGCCAGGGTCCGCCATTGGTCAGCCGATTGACAGTACACAGCTGTCGACCCCATCAATGTGCACAGTTATCCTGCCAATACACCCTTTGTCACCAATGTCCCTAGGTGATGGACAGCATACAGTGGGCATTGACCAGGGTAATGTGGTATCTGTGGCACATGCCTCCCACACAGCAGCCATGGGCATGGCCCAGAGATGGTACCACACAGACAGATGTCCAGGGGTTCTCGTGGGAGCATCCGTGGGCGTACTGCCCCTGTCAGACGTGCCCACAGAGGTCTTACAACCTCAGCTATGTTTCGGGCTGTCATGCAGGCACAGTCACGTATGGAACGGTACACCAGACATGGTCTGAGGGAGCTGACAGCATGTCGCACAGCCATGACTGACAGTATGCATGATATTGCGGCTGCCATCCGTGATTTCACCGATGTCATAGACAGACGTTGTGGGGACATATTAGACCGGTTCCACAACTACATGTCCATGAGCCAGGGCGATGGTGGGCGGTTGAGGTGTCGACGTGGCTGTATGCCAGCAACAGCAGCAGCTGGCAGTCATCACGGATGACAACAGGGCCACGGCCGCCCCCGTAGTGCCAGCAGCAGCCCCAGCAATGCTGGATCTGTGCTGTCATCAGACTGCCCCAGGAGACCACGTGCACGTGGCTCTGGCCAGGCCCAACAGAGATCTGTGTCCAGTCAACGAACACCTGCTTCTGATGACAGCACCCAGTCTGGGTTGGTACTGGATACGGCCCGTAGCACCCCTGCAAGGCACAGGTACCGTGTCCATGGCCAGAGACACTGATCTGTATGACCTGGCAGGTACAGTCTGTGGCTGTCCACAAACACCAGTATATGGCAGCCATGAGGTGGATCTGTGTGCATCCATACACACATGCGAATTGACAACACCTAGGGCTACCGCATACACGCACACACTGCATCAACATTGCCCCACCTTCTACTGCTGTCCCTCACCAACACACATACACATACATGTCAATTGGTGGTATCGGTGGCTGACTCAGGCATACCAAGTTCACACCCTGTGCATATGATGAAACTGTGCCACCTCCTGCAATCTGTAACAACTGTGCAGGTACAGGTTAACATGTTGCTGATGCACAGGGTGACCACATAGATGTGTAGTAATAGTATCATGTTGTTAACAGTACTGTGTGCTGAATGAATTGTGGGTATATCACAGCATGCCTGATGCAGTAAGTGTGTGATTGTCATGTCCTGTTGTCTACACCCATGGTAAGTACCATAGTGTATCATCTGCACATGTTGGCATACTGGTGGTAATGATGTCAACAGAAGGCTACATACATAGGTAGCACAGGGGATAGGGTAATGAATGTAGTAATACACAATGATGGACATGTAAATTGCAAGTGGCATGTTGCTCACACTGGACTCTGCAATGCAGATGTTTGAGGATGTTGATATGTGTGCAGTACTACACGACTGGTACAGGACACACAGGAGCACCCTAGCACTGCATGCTCACATCTCATACCATGCCAGACAGCCCCAACACACATAACTAACTGTCACAGGAGGGAGAGTCCCCATATATGTCAGGGATACTGTGGTGGCAGGCCAGGTAGCATACATCCTACTAAGTATGGAACCACTGAGTGAAGGCTCAGTGTCTGTTATTTGACATGTGTATTACTGCAGGTATGAGCACATGGGTTTCCATCCAGTTATTGTACATCCTGACAGTACATGGTCTGTACACTTGTGTGCACTGAGACTGGACCCTAGCCATCTGACCCGTGTATTTCCATGTACATGTGCATAGTGCCTGCATATTTGCAGTGTTACCTACTGGAACTGGTACAGCTTGTTTGTTGTACAATGGACTACATGCAGCCCTGTTTACAGTAGCTTTGTTTGCATGCATGTTTGCTTGCAATTACCCTGGAATACTGATCACACCTGCAATGCTTAGTTATAGAGCTTCTGTGGACTCCTAGTGCCATCTGCATAGCTTACTATATGTATGTCCATATCCCACTTGACAGGATGTCACTGTTTGTCCTGTTCACATGTACATTGCCTGTGACACAGTGCATATGACTTACCTGGCATGTGTCCACGTGAGCAGTCATATATGCTACTGCTAACTAATCACAGGCACTACACCTTCACATATTCATCTTCTGTTGAACTACCTGCTTTGCTAGGGACGGCCTGCACCTGTCACCCCTGGGCTTTCAGATATTGGTAAAGGCTCTTGCTACCCCCATAGTGCCTATGTTAGGCAAGGCTCAAATGACAAACCCACCTTCATAGGTATCACAAGGGATAAGAAACTAAGAGTAATGCTACACAACGCCAGAAGTCTAAACCTCCAGATGCATGCACCCAAAACACTCCTTGGCATGGAGAACATTGATATCTGTGCAGTAACAGATGCCTGGTTCAGGGCTACTGAGAGCACACCAGCACTACCAGGTTTAACCTGGTTGATTTCTTTGAAACAGTCACCAAGGCCATTGACGAGGGGAAGGTGGTTCACACAGCCTACCTGGACCTTGCAAAAGCCTTCACAACAATACCCCACTTGGGCATTCTAGAGAAGCTCACCAGCTTAAATATAAGCCCCTATGTCACTAGATGGATTGCATAGTGGCTCAAGGACAGAACCCAAATGGTTAGCATTGCTGGAGCCATGCCAGACTCCAAACCAGTTACGAGTTGTGTCCCACAAGGCTCAGTCCTGGGACCTCTCTTGTTTGGTATATATTTATTGGAGGTACAGGCCAACACGGACGGACTGTGGCTGACCAAATATGCAGATGACTGCGAACTGGCCACCATAATCGACTCTCCAGCCGACACAAGCATCTTCCAAAGGGGCATCATAGAAACAGACAACTTGTGCCAGAGCCATGGCCTTCAGCTGAACAGTGTTTAGAAAAGGGAATGTGCATCCTGTAGTCTGTTCACCTAGTTGCCAAAAGGGACATTGTCCTCACACACACTAACCCCCCTCAGCCAAAACACACACTTGCCAATTGCAGGATTCAAACCCCTATCTGACTATGTTATGACACTCGAGATGGACACATTAGCAGAGTGTGCTATTCGCATTACTGGGAGGTTTCCCTTCTCTTGCTGTACTTATAGGGTGCTGACATCATCAGTGTTTAGAAAGGGAAATGTACATCCTGTAGTCTGTTCTCCTATTTGCCAAAAGGGACATTTCCCTCACACACAATCCCCCCTCAGACAAACACACACACTTGCCATTTGCAGGATTCAAACCCCTACCTAACTATATTATGACACTTGAGACGGACGCATTAGCAGAGCACGCTATTCGCATTACTGGGAGGTTTCCCTTCTCTTGCTGTACTTATAGGGTGCTGACATCATCAGTGTTTAGAAAGGGAAATGTGCATCCTGTAGTCTGTTCACCTAGTTGCCAAAAGGGACATTGTCCTCACACACACTAACCCCCCTCAGCCAAAAACACACACTTGCCATTCGCAGGATTCAAACCCCTATCTGACTATGTTATGACACTCGAGACGGACACATTAGCAGAGTGTGCTATTCGCATTACTGGGAGGTTTCCCTTCTCTTGCTGCACTTATAGGGTGCTGACATCATCAGTGTTTAGAAAGGGAAACGTGCATCCTGTAGTCTGTTCTCCTAGTTGCCAAAAGGGACATTTCCCTCACACACACTAACCCCCCCCTCAGACAAACACACACACTTGCCATTTGCAGGATTCAAACCCCTACCTAACTATGTTATGACACTTGAGATGGACGCATTAGCAGAGCGCTATTTGCATTACTGGGAGGTTTCCTTCTCCTGCTATACTTATAGAGTGCTGACATCATCAGTGTTTAGAAAGGGAATGTGCATCCTGTAGTCTGTTCTCCTAGTTGCCAAAAGGGACATTTTCCTCACACACACTAACCCCCCTCAGACAAACACACACACTTGCCATTCGCAGGATTCAAACCCCTACCTAACTATGTTATGACACTTGAGACGGACGCATTAGCAGAGCGCGCTATTCGCATTACTGGGAGGTTTCCCTTCTCCTGCTATACTTATAGAGTGCTGACATCATCAGTGTTTAGAAAGGGAATGTGCATCCTGTAGTCTGTTCTCCTAGTTGCCAAAAGGGACATTTCTCTCACACACACACACACTTGCCATTCGCAGGATTCAAACCCCTACCTAACTATGTTATGACACTTGAGACGGACGCATTAGCAGCGCTATTCGCATTACTGGGAGTTTTCCCTTCTCCTGCTATACTTATAGAGTGCTGACATCATCAGTGTTTAGAAAGGGGAATGTGCATCCTGTAGTCTGTTCTCCTAGTTGCCAAAAGGGACATTTCCTTCATACACACTAACTCCCCTCAGACAAACACACACACTTGCCATGCGCAGGATTCAAACCCCTACCTAACTATGTTATGACACTTGAGACGGACGCATTAGCAGAGCGCGCTATTCGCATTAGTGGGAGGTTTCTCTTCTCCTGCTGTACTTATAGAGTGCTGACATCATCGGTGTTTAGAAAGGGGAATGTGCATCCTGTAGTGTGTTTTCCTAGTTGCCAAAAGGGACATTTCTCTCCCACAGACTTACACATACACCAACCCCACTCACACACACACACACACACTGAGCATTTGCAGGATTCAAACCCCTACCTAACTATGTTATGACACTTGTGACGGACGCATTAGCTGAGCGCGCTATTCGCATTACTGGGAAGTTTCTTTTCTCCTGCTATACTTATAGGGTGCTGACATCATCGGTGTTTAGAAAGGGGAATGTGCATCCTGTGAGGAGGCAGACACCAAGCACACTCTGGCTAAGCTGTCATTCCCTAGGGAAAACAGCCTAGTGTTGACCTCTACACCCATATGTTTAATTGTCAAATGCACATTATTTGTTGCTGATAGACTGTTTGCACATCTTTATTGCCATAGCATTCCCTGTATGTATGAACAACCTGTGCATCTGTGGAAGATGTTTGCATATGGGAGGGATCCACTATATCACGTATGTCTCTGTAGTCATTTAACTGTGTGCACTGGGCAGACTGCTGTAATGTGGTTGATTCCTGGAATAACACATAAAATACCAGATATGTGTGTCCAACTGCTAAACTGAGATTTGGCCTAAGTGTGTGAGCATGCCCAGTTCAGCCTTCCCATGGCATGTTGTCTGACATATGTCTTATTTATCAAAGTGTGTGAGCATGCCCAGTGTGAGCATTCCATATGTTGGACTCTGCAGCCCACCACATTTGTGGATGAGTGTGAACTTCAACAAATATCACCCGTTTATGGTTGTGTGTTGTGTGTCATGTTGTGTAGTTACTGTACAACTGCTTTGTGTGTGAACACAACATGATTATACTGTGCCTGCAGTGTTTGCATGGGATACTTTGCATACAGTTGTCAACATCCTTTCACACTGACCTAACACTGTAGTACTGTATAGTGTACTGGTAGTACTTTGACTGTGGTGGACAGTATCCTGGGCTTTAGTGCTATCACTGCTTTACATTTCGATAGTGGGCACAACAGCCTGGTTAGGGGCCAGTTGTGTACATCTGACCATGTTGCATTCTGTTCAGATATGAACTACTTAAACCAGGCTTGTCCAACATTGGTAGTGTATTCCACAACATAGGTGTACATTTGCAAACACTAGCGATGTGCCCTAGTCCATGTCTAATGCTAGTTGGAGAGTGTGTTTGTCCTTCAACACACATTGTAAGTGGAGTTTGCCATGACATATGTCATGGTTAGTATACTGTGCCTCTGTCTACCTGTGACATGACAGTGATACCCAGGATAAAGCTACCATCTCCCATCCACTCATCAAGATTCCTATTGAGGAAGATTGATAAGTGACTCTATGGGTAGCCTGTACTGGGGTTCACTCATGGGTGGGGTGGCTTCTGTGTTATGGATCACGCAGTACAGCTTGTCCTATGTAAGTCAGTGCTGGGGTTCAGGTCTCTCATGTGCATAGCTCACTGCCATTCAGATTGTACAAGGTGCAGCATGTTTATTGATACCAGCAACACAGGCAACACATGGCATCTGTGCAAGCTCTTTGATACTCCTGGTGAGGTACTGTTGGGGACTTTACGGTTGATGGAGGTGTCTGCTGAGGTACATCCCACAGGGGCTATTGTAGTCAATTGTACTGCTGATGAAGGATGACTGCAGAGCCACAATGACCTCCCTTATCTAGATCTGACAACCTTCATGATTAGGTGGGTATATGGTATGTTTCTGTAAACACTACAGCACATGTTTGTCCAATGCAGGATATCTATCACCTTGTGTCCCCAGGTCTCTCATTACATGTTAACTACATAATGGGTTAACACCTATGTGGTAATTGGTGGGCACTTACTGTATATCCACGGGGTTGACTATACACGTTTCTGCAATTAGCTTGCTGACATGGCTATGGCACCAGTTGTCTGTTTCTATGTGGCCCTTTTGTGGGATGCTTGTGTCAGCTGGTGGATCATATGTGGTGAGCAGTTTGTAGTCCTCTGCAAACATGTTCGGACACAGTCCTTCCATGTTTGCCTGTACCTATGGGACATATATACCAGACGAGGGAGATCCCAGGACCAAGCCTTGTGGGATGCCAGTTATATCTGGTTTGTAGTCTGACATGGCTGCAGCATGTCTGACCATGTCTGTTCTGTCCTTGGTCTGGTTTGCAACCCCTCTACTGACATGGGGGTTTATATTTAGGCTGGTGAGCTTATCTATAATGAACACGTAGGGTATTGTATAGAAGCCTTTGCAAGGTCCAGCTACGCTGTGTGGACCACATTGCCCTCATCAATGACCTTAATGACTGTTTCAATTGAGTCAAACATGTTTACGGGCAGGATCTGCACTTAAGAAAGCCACACTGGGTAGGGTCCGGTGTCAGTAGGTCCCCAATATCTTTATGTCTGTGGTACATGCTGATCCTTTCCATAGCTGTGCAGACCGAGCTTCTCAGGATTCTGGGGTAGTAGTTTTCAGTATCCATTCAGGCAACACCTTTGTTGAGAAGGACCACTGTTGTTGTACACTGCTCTTTGGGTACAGGATGTATTCTGTGGTAAGGCTGACATTGAGCAGTAGTGTGGTTTGGCATTCCATTCATCTTGGAGTCCATGTTGCACTAAGCCCAGGACACCATCTCATACCATTGCTGCTGTGTGTTTTGCTTTGTAGATGTTGGCTGTTACCTCAGCATCTGCAATGTCAGGGGGCCAGCAGTCTGCTGGGATAGATATTCTGCATTCGGGGGGCGGGGGGTTTGCACTGCACCTGTCAGGATGTATGTTGGCAATATGTGTGTGTGTTTGTGATATTTGTGTGATTCAGGGCATATCTGTGAATTCCCAACATGGTTCCTACCATCAGTTGTGAAAGCCTTGGGATTATCCTTAGTGTCCTGTACAATTTGTATCTTCATAGGCTCATAGGTTCATACTAGGCTATCCACCCTAGGGCATTTGTTAGCCTAGCCAGAGTGTGTGTGGCTTTTGCCACCCCTTGCTATGTGAATATTATGGCCATTTATGATTTGCTTTGCTGTGCCTCTGTCTGGACATGACACAGTGAAGACCCCAGTGTAACTCTACAATCATCCATCCACTTGGCAAGATTCCTGTTGAAGAGTGTCAGTGAGGGGCTCTGCCTAACATGGAGTGGGATTCTGGTCCAGGGTGTGGGGAGCCTCTGGATTATGTATCTGTCCCACCAGCACATCCTATTTCATTATTTGTTGAGGTTGACATCTCTCACTCTCACAGCTCCGATGGATTTGAGTTTTCTGGGGTGGAGCATGTCCATTACTCCTGTGTTGGGCATGGCCTTCTACAACAGGCATGCAATGCCTCTGTGTAGGCAGTATGTGACTGCATTAAGCTGGGGTGTCTACAGCCAGGCAGCATATGACATATATTTGAGACCCTTTATCCTCTTGGTGAGGTACCTTTGAGGTCTTTCTAACTGCTGCAGGTGTCAAGTAAGGTACATCCCATATGAGGCATTGTACTAGATTATGGGTGTGATTAGAGAACAGTATAGGGGCACAATGACCTCTGTTGACGTAGATGTGAATCCTTTCCTGATACGGTGTCAAATGTAGACAGTCTTCCTAGCCACATTGGCAATGTGGGTGTCACATAACAGGTTACTGTCCACTTGTGTCCCTAGGTCCCTGGTTACTCCTTCCATACATAATGGTTTACCACCTATGTGGTAATTTGTGGTACCTTGTTTGGTATTTGGTGGGACATTCATACTGTCCAGTGTCTTCAGGACGGCTGGGTGGGGTTCCTGTGTGTGAGAGTGTGGTCTGTAGCATGCTACAGACTGTACAGCAGTCTTGCCTACAGTTAGTTGCACATGGGTGGACTCCAATGCCTTGTGCATTGTCAGTTACCTGGACGTATGGGTGTCTGCGCTGACTATGGATACTCACCCTCCTTTTATGTTTTGTTCCAGGTTTTGGGGCCATGACACATGATACGTGGTATAACCAGGTAGTGCTGGTGTGCTGTCAGGAGGCTTGCAGCAGGTTTCTGTCACTGCACAGACATCGATGTTCTCCATACTGGGGATGGCCTTGGGAGCATGCATATTGGGGTTTACACATCTGGCATTGGTCAGCATTTCCCTTATGTTTCTTTCCACTTATGTTTTCTAGGGTGGTGGGTCAGTCTTTTCAGCCTTGCCTACAAAAGGCTCTATGGAGGTGGCAAAGGCCTTATCCAATATTCAGACGCCCAGGGGTAACAGGTGCAAGCCATCCCAAGAACAGCTGCTTGGCTTGTCAAGCATGACATCCCAAGCAGACAGACATTGGATCCCCTTGGAATGACACCAGTAAGTGTGCCACTTGCTATGACTGATCATTCTGTGTTTGTACTGTGGCATTATTCTTGGTAAGGGTAGGATGCTGCAAACGGTGAGTGTCATACCGGCCTGGACTACATAATCAGAGAGCTCATCTATGTCTCTTTTCATGTAGTCTAGGGAGGTACATCTCAGGTCATTCACACCAGCATGGACTATGACTGCATCATATTTCTACTTGCTTTGGAGTGACCTGCATACTTCTGTTATGTGGCATATTGTGGCAGCCTACAGGCAGCTTACTGTACCCTTTCCCTTGTTCAGTCTGGTGTGGGACAGCAGTGTGTCTGACTATGGAGTCACCTATTACAACTGTATCAGGCATGTTGTTTCTCCTTCTGGCCTGTGACTGTTTGGCACACCAGCTTTGTGTACTATGTGTTGCATGTGCTATGTTTGGAGGTTGTTTGATTGGGTGTCTGCTTTAGAGGCCTCTGTTGGTGTGCTGTGTTTGTAATTTGTGCCTCCGGGAATGTTTTTCTGTGTTTATGTGTTTGGTTTGCAGTTGTGATAGGTCTATGTGGGACTGTGTTTGTGGTGTGTGTGGTTACCTTCTCCTCCTGACTAGTTTTGGGAGTACTGAGTTGAGGGAGCTCAGCCTCCAGTTTGGATAGATGGTTGCATCTCTCACATATATTTGTATTTCTTGGGTGGAGTTGGGGTTGTCTGTGTACTTGGGGCAGGTGTAACATTGCCTCAGGATTCACAGATTCAACTTGTTGTGGCTGGCCTTAGTGGATTGTATGTGTGGACAGATTGTATTGCCATACTACTGATCAGTGATTACTTCATTGTTTATGTTTGCTCTGTCATGTAGTAGCTTCCTCATTCTCTTGCATGGTTTGGTTATGGCTGGTGTCCACCATGCCAGATTCCTGCGTGTATGGCATTGTGTCTTGTTTTAATTTAGGATTGCATAATCCAAGCATTCCTGGCAGTGTTCATGGAATGGCTGTATTACAGGTTCTGAGGTGTGGCCCATATTTTGCACCTGCACAGGACCTTTAATGGATTCCACATCAGTTTGGAGGAGTGCAAATATTGCTTAACACATGTTTTCCACTGTGGTTTTCTGGCCAGGGACTGTGGTCAGGATTTGTATATCCAGTGTGATTACTCTATGGTCTGGTTTTACCAGTGAGCAATACACTTCTCATCTTGCCATCCAGTACCCATGTTGCTGATTATCACATCCAGTATGCTTACCCCTCTTGTGGGAGTGGTACGTTGTTCCTGGGCCTTTTGGTTTATGGATTCTATGAACTTTTGTCCTACACTGTTGGAGCTAGTATAATGCTCCCAGTCTATGTCTGGGTATTTTCAGTCACCCAATATAATGTGGTTTGGAGGACTTGATATATTCATGTGGTCCAGCATAGGCCAGGTGCAGTTCCTGGTGTTGGGACAGTAGTCTGTAGCAGGCTATAAACTGGGGGGTAGTTTTAGCCACTGTTACTTGACCATGGCTAGTCCATGCTGCTTTTTGTTGTGGTACCAACATGGGGGTGTGGTTATCCTTGACAATTCTTGCTACTCACCCTCCTTTTGTAGCTTGTTCCATGTTTTGAGGCTGTACAGCACAGTATGAGGTGTAACCTGGTAGTGTTAGGGTGCTGTTGTGAGCCTTGGCTCAGTTTTCTGTTACAGCGCAGATATCAACATTCTCCATACTGGGTGAGTTTAGACTGTATGCATCTTGCTGTTTTGACTTATCCCTTATCTTATTCTTATCCCTTCTGATACCTATGGAGATAGGTTTGTGTTTTGAGCCTTACCTATTCAGGGCACACTGTGGGTAACAACAGCCTTTGCCAGTATCCATATGGCCTGCACTGATAGGTGCACGCCAGTCCTAGCAGGTGGTGCATCATGTCATGCTCAGCATGTCATCCCAGACTGGCACACATTGGATCCCCTTTGACTAACTGCGATACTTCAGTCAATTATTGCACTTGATCATCTCATTGTCATGTTGTGGCATGATGCTTGGTGAGGGTAGGATATTAGTCAGGGTCCTCAGGTGTGCATATAGTACATGGTGTTACATTACTTAACACATAGCATTCATGCCTCAGGTGGTGCTGCAGGGCTGCCTCTGTCGGATGCGCATATTACACTTCCCTGTACATGTTTGAGAGCAGGTTGTGTCATGTTAGGCATCCCTGTTACTATATGAGTGAGTCAGAGAGGGGTATCATTCCCAGGGTTCCTACTGAGCCAGTGTATATGCTATGCATTGCCTCTTTGCCAAGGCCAGGGCATACTGGGCACGCCTCCTTCTGCCTACTGGGGCAGGCTCAGGTTGTTCCTCCTCCGAGTCACGCTCTGCCTGTGATGGCCTTGGCAATGGTGGGGGGCTGTTTGGCCCGGCCCTATGCTGGTCCTGCTGCAGCTGTTTTTGCAAGATCATATTATGTAGCATAGCACATACCATGACAATTTGGGTACATGTAGTTGGTGTGTACTGCAAGGCTCCACCAGATGTGTCCAGACACCGGAACCATGACTTGAGCAGCCCAAACACACGCTCTATTACATTACGTGTTTGTGCGTGTGCCTCATTATGGCGTTCCTGTTCAGGTGTGTGTGCGTTTCTGATGGGTGTCATCAGCCACGGCTCCAGTGCATAACCTGCATCCCCCACTAGGTGTCCATGCGGGATGTCCCCATTGGCAAATGTCTGGTACAGCTGCGTCAAATGGCAGATGTGGGAATCATGGTAGCTCCCAGGACAGCCAGCACACACATTCATTATTATGCCCTGGGCATCACACACGACCTGGCAGTTGATGGAGGGGAAGCCCTTGCGGTTGATGTATGACCTACCCCGCTCACCGGCTGGTGCTTTGATGCGTATGTGCGTGCAGTCTATTGCACCCACTACCTCAGGGTATTCCGCTATTTGCTGGAAGAGACGCATATTGCTGGCCAATACCTCACGGGCATTGGGGAAATATACATGATCACCGACATGTGCTGACATGGCATCCAGGAACTGGTGCAGTACCCTGGAGGCTGATGCCTGTGATATCCCCATCATATCACCAGTTGGTCTCTGGAAGGTACCTGTTCTAGTATTCTTAGGCCAACACATACCTTGGTTTCCACTGGGATGGGTTCCCCTCTGTTGGTTCTGTGTGTGAGGCGTGGCCTGCATAGCTCCACTATTTGCTGCAGGAGGTCTCTGTCCACTCTATAGTACTCTACTATCTCCAGCTCATGTAACCCATGGTAGGTGACCCTGGGCCTGTACACTCTTCTCCGTCTCCTCACTATGGGTTGTCTGGCACCATCTGCATTGTCACCACCCTCAGCAAGTCGCCTATGTCTCATTATGACAGCTATGGCAGCCCCTAACATTTCTGCTCTGAGTTCAGCTTTTTCACTTTTCACTTCTGATAACTTAACTCCTGTCTTGCAGTGTCTCTTGAGAGAAACATCCTGCACTGCTGTTTGCAGAGTTTTAAGTGCTGGGCTGGGCTACTATTCTGCCTGTGTAATTGCCTGCATCTAATTGTTTTCACCTGCTAGCTCCAGCAGTATTCCCTGCTAGCTTCCTACTAAATCTGTTGCTTCCTTTTTCCTTTCTGTTTCCTCAGGGTGGAGCCGTGTGTAAACCAGCAGAACACGCTCACAGTGGCTTACACGCGCGCACACATGCTTACATGGTTCAGAATTTGCTTATTCGGATTAAAACGTGTGCACGCCCACGCAAACAGTGTTAAACATCTCCCAACACGCTCCCACATGCTCAGTCTGCCTTACATGCGCGCACACTGCCTTACTCGCTTCATGGCGCACACGTCATGCATACACATCCAGCAAGAAACTTTGGTGTAGGCAACAGTGTACACCTTCCATTTCTTGACTTTCTCATGCTTAGTTAGTGGCACACCTCTTTCCATGATATCTGTCTGACATCTGTCATGTAACTCTGACCTCCAATGAACTGCATTTCTTAATACCATTCCCCCCTGTGATGTCACCTATCTCCTACTCTGTTCCTCCCCCTTCTGTAACTCTTACACTACTCAGACTGTGCTCATTTGCTATGTGACAGTGGAATTCAGTATCCTTACACTCATTTGCATCAGATTGCTTACTAATGCTTAGTTACATGTCTTAGACTCAGCTTCCCCCCTTAGCAACCACTACACGGTGGCCATGTTGGTTTTGGTCTGCTGGTCCCTGCATTGACATTCCATGTATTGCATAAAACCTACATTTGTAGGTTTAAAACCTTTGTTTTTATGTTTTATATAGCACAGCCCATTTGCGCGGGGCTGCGCTGGGTTTAAACATCGGCAATCGCCGAAAAAGAAAATTATATTTTTAATATATTTGCATCAGGTTACTTTGCCAGTGGCCACATATTTGGCCATTGGCATGCTGCCTGATACATATGCACCCTTTATTTGGAGCTGACATGGCTCCATTGCAGTTTTTGCAGAAACGTACTCAGTTGTCAACTGAGTACATTTCTGCAGCTAAAACGGCTCTTACACGGGCTGTTCTGGGCTTCCTGGATCACTGATCTTCCTCATTTGCATGCTATTCGGCTGCAAGTAAGGTGATTAGCTTATCCACGCCCACTCCGTGTAAGAGCCATTTTAGCTTGTCTCTTACACGGACTTTGGGCTGTTCCTGGATCGCGAAGGCTGCATGGAGTCTTACAGTACTCTTAGACTCCGTGCAAGCCTTCGTGAATCCGGCCCAATGTGTTTTAAGAAATGTCTTTCTAGTACAACCAGTAATGATTTTCTGTTTAAAGTTGTCCTCTACAAGAACATGCTACTGCCACCATTCTAACATTCACCCAGCTCAGTGAAGAGAAATGAAATCAAGTCACACTGGCACACCAAGATGAGATGTACATAGAGTGGAACAAAGTGTTGAAGTGTAGCACAGATACTCTGCTTGTAGATCATGCAAACTGCTAAAGATTAGTTGCTCTCTGCACACAAAGAACCTGAGCTTAGCATCAGGTAGAATAATAGGGCAAAGCTTCTTACTAAAACTAATGATATAATAGTAAGACCACAAAACTCATTACTCACACAGCCAATAATAATATAATGGTCCCTGCTGACTGTTACAGAGTTGTAAGGAATGAGAGGTGGTCACAATATTCATACATTTCATCATTTCATAGGCACATCTTGGGAATGACAATGCCAAACAAGTCCAGCCATTTCAAAGTACCAAAAAATACATGCCTCAGTAATATGGATACTCACAAGACATGCAAATGGGGCACCAGCAAACTGCAGCAGACATCTTGCTCCACTTTACAGTCAGAGACCATTTAGTAGTTACAGTGATGCTGACAAACAGTCTATTGACTAGGAGTAGTATATTACCATCCACAATTGTTCTGTCAGAATAGTCACTTGTAAATGCAATGCAAGACCAGAATTACGTGAACAGGGATTCAGTTTTAATCAGTTTTCAGAGATATCTAGAATATCTGTATTATGCAGATAAATCCAGTTAACACCTAGTATGATTGGATTATGCAGATAAATGCACATTTCAAAATCATCACTGTTATTAATAGAACCTATGTTTAATCCAGCTGTATTAGCATAGAGGGATAAAGCCCTGACTATAACCTAGATGAGCCAAGTTCAGTTAGTGAATTGGGTGCCTGTCAAAGCTGATGTGGGGGAGAAGAGGAATGATGAGGTGTAACCTGCTTGTCAGTTTTTTTTTGGGGGGGGAGCTGGGAATATCCCATGGAAGCTCTCTGTCTGAAGTCTTCCCAGTGGACACTGGTGCTCACATGGAGCTGCAACCAACAAAGATGGGCAAGGCCTACAACTTCTTCACATGCAGAGGCAGGGTCCATTACATAGTGTAGACCCACACCTGCAGCATGACTGGGCATGCACAGAGGAATGCCAGGGCATACAGCAGAAACGCCAGTCTCCCAATGTACATAAATCCACTCCCAATTGTCTCAGCTCTTGTCCTTAGTGAACATATGAGCTGTATGGTCCACACCCGGGGGAACGAATGAGTTCATATAGGAGACAAAAATGCAGGACTCAATTGTCATTATAGCAAAATGTAAAAAAATAGAACTTATGTTTTTGCATGCAACAGAGGTATGGGCAGTGGACTTAGATAAACTAGAATGCCAATAACTATGAGATAGAAAGGTTAGATTAGGGTTGGGGTATATTGGAGTTGGAGTGTAACAAATATGTCTACAAACTTTTTTGATGGTCACCCATCTTCTACATCATTTACTGTAAAGATTAGATGGATTAGGGATTAGGCAGAATACAATGTCCGAAAGGCTTAATGTCAATGTAAAAGTTATGTAGGTGAAATGTGGGAAAAACTGATAGTTGTTAGTAATGTGCAACTTTCTGTAATCTGGATAGAAAAAAGATATAAGAGAAAGAGGCAATAGCATAGCATGGCTTGATTGCAGTATGACTTGCTCTGATTCTGGTAATGAATTTTGGCAGGTGGTCTAGTTTCCTGTCACATCTGAAAGGCATGCCATACATGAAAAAGCAATCCCCCAAACTGCTCATGCGTGTGTCCTTTGGGTAACTGTATGTCTGGGCATGCACATATGTAGGCAATGTTCATAAATCTTTGCATACTATGAAAGGCCACATTGAAATGCCTTCCACAGTATGCAAAGCTACTGTAATTTTTAAAAGCTCCCTGTTGAGCAACAAAAGCTCCCTGTTGAGCTTAAACTCTGAGCTTTGGCTGGCTAAGACCTACCTGCAATCAACTGGCCATATAAGTGAATTTAAGTAAATCTTTGTCTGTACTTTTTTCAAATAATACAGCATTTAAATTGATTTATTTGTGTTGCATTGAATACTATCTAGCTGGAAGTTGTGGTTCTGTGTTTTTCAGTCAATGCTTGTTAGAATTTAGTGCTTATTAGAATTCCTACATAGCCAGTGATAAGTGGGGGTAGTTTCACTTTATTGATATTCGGTTTCTGCCTTATATAAGTGGTACATTTTGGATTATTTTCTGCTTAAACCAAGCTTTGGCCAGCTAAGACCTACCTGCAATCAACTGGACATATAAGTGAATTTAAGTAAATCTTTATCTGCACTTTTTTTTAAATAATACAGCATTTAAATAGATTTATTTGTGTTGCATTGAATACTGTCTAGCTGGAAGTTGTGGCTCTGTTTTTTCAGTTAATGCTTGTTAGAATTTAGTGCTTGGAAGAATTCCTGCATAGCCAGTGATAAGTCCGGGTAGTTTCACTTTATTGATATTTGGTTTCTGCCTTATATAAGTGGTACATTTTGGATTATTTTCCGCTTAAACTCTAAGCTTTAGCTGGATAAGACCTACCTGCAATAAACTGAACGTATAAGTGAATTTAAGAAAATATTCATCTGCACGTTTTTCAAATAATACAGCATTTAAATTGATGTATTTGTGCTGCATTGAATACTATCTAGCTGGAAGTTGTGGCTCTGTTTTTTCAGTTAATGCTTGTTAGAATTTTGTGCTTGCTAGAATTCCTGCATAGCGAGTGATAAGTGGAGGTAGTTTCACTTAATTTATATTCGGTTTCTGCCTTATATAAGTGGTACATTTTGGATTATTTTCTGCTTAAACTCTGAGCTTTGACCGGCTAAGACCTACCAGCAATAAACTGGACGTATTACGTGAATTTAAGTAAATCTTAATCTGCACTTTTTTCAAATAACACAGCATTTAAATTGATTTATTTGTGTTGCATTTAATACTATCTAGCTGGAAGTTGTGGCTCTGTTTTTTCAGTTACTGCTTGTTAGAATGTAATGCTTGTTAGAATTCCTGCATAGCCAGTTATAAGTGGTGGTAGTTTCAATTCATGGATATTCGGTTTCTGCCTTATATACGTGGTACATTTTGCATTGTTTTCTACTTAATCTCTGAGCTTTGGCCGGCGACGACCTACCTGCAGTCAACTGGACGTATAAGTGAATTTAAGTAAATCTTTATCTGCACTTTTTTTCAAATAATACAGCATTTAAATTAATTTATGTGTATTGCATTGAATACTGTCTAGCTGGAAGTGGTGGCTCTGTTTTTTCAGTTAACGCTTGTTAGAATGTTTTCTTTAAAAGCCCAGGTGTTTCTGGTGTGTTATCAGAAATCTAAGAAGCACACCGCTGTTGTTTCTGTATGCTTTTACTGCATAGCCAGTGATAAGTGGGGGTAGTTTCATTCTTTTTCCTGGCAGCAAATGCTGTCAGATAATGGGTGCGATTGGTCTTTAGTACAACCACTAGCATTCTGTCTTCAGTGTTGGCTAACAACTAGTAGTCAGATTAAAGACAGAAGAAGCAGAAGAGTGGAGTACATTTTGGATTATTTTCTGCTTAAATTCTGAGCTTTGGCCGGCTAAGACCTACATGCAATCAACTGGACGTATAAGTGAATTTAATTAACTCTTTATCTGTACTTTTCTAAATAGTACAGCATTTAAATTGATTTATGTGTGTTGCATTGAATACTGTCTAGCTGGAAGTTGTGGCTCTGTTTTTTCAGTTAATGCTTGTTAGAATTTAGTGCTTGTTAGAATTACTGCATAGCCAGTGATAAGTGGGGGTAGTTTTACTTCATTGATATTCGATTTCTGCCTTATATAAGTGGTACATTTTGGATTATTTTCTGCTTAAACTCTGAGCTTTGGCCGGCTAAGACCTACATGCAATCAACTGGACGTATAAGTGAATTTAAGTAAATCTTTATCTGCACTTTTTTCAAATAATGCAGCATTTAAATTGATTTATTTGTGTTGCATTGAATACTATCTAGCTGGAAGTTGTGGCTCTGTTTTTTCAGTTAATGCTTATTAGAATTTAGTGCTTGTTAGAATTCCTGCATAGCCAGTGATAAGTGGGGTAGTTTCACTTCATTGATATTTGGTTTCTGCCTTATATAAGTGGTACATTTTGGATTATTTTCTGCTTAAACTCTGAGCTTTGGCCGGCTAAGACCTACCTGCAATCAACTGGACATATAAGTGGATGTAAGTAAATCTTTTATCTGCACTTTTTTCAAACAATACAGCATTTAAATTGATTTATTTGTGTTACATTGAATACTACCTAGCTGGAAGTTGTGGCTCTTTTTTTCAGTTAATGCTTGTTAGAATTTAGTGCTTGTTAGAATTCCTGCATAGCCAGTGATAAGTGGGGGTAGTTTCACTTCATTGATATTCGGTTTCTGCCTTATATAAGTGGTACATTTTGGATTATTTTCTGCTTAAACTCTGAGCTTTGGCCAGCTAAGACCTACCTGCAATCAACTGGACGTATAAGTGAATTTAAGTAAATCTTTATCTGCACTTTTTCAAATAATACAGCATTTAAATTGATTTATTTGTGTTGCATTGAATACTATCTAGCTGGAAGTTGTGGCTCTGTTTTTTCAGTTAATGCTTGTTAGAATTTAGTGCTTGTTAGAATTCCTGCATAGCCAGTGATAAGTGGGGGTAGTTTCACTTCATTGATATTCGGTTTCTGCCTTATATAAGTGGTATATTTTGGATTATTTTCTGCTTAAACTCTGAGCTTTGGCCAGCTAAGACCTACCTGCAATCAACTGGACGTATAAGTGAATTTAAGTAAATCTTTATCTGCACTTTTTCAAATAATACAGCATTTAAATTGATTTATTTGTGTTGCATTGAATACTACCTAGCTGGAAGTTGTGGCTCTGTTTTTTCAGTTAATGCTTGTTAGAATTTAGTGCTTGTTAGAATTCCTGCATAGCCAGTGATAAGTGGGGTAGTTTCACTTCATTGATATTCGGTTTCTGCCTTATATAAGTGGTACATTTTGGATTATTTTCTGCTTAAACTCTGAGCTTTGGCCAGCTAAGACCTACCTGCAATCAACTGGACGTATAAGTGAATTTAAGTAAATCTTTATCTGCACTTTTTTCAAATAATACAGCATTTAAATTGATTTATTTGTGCTGCATTGAATACTATCTAGCTGGAAGTTGTGGCTCTGTTTTTCAGTTAATGCTTGTTAGAATTTAGTGCTTGTTAGAATTCCTGCATAGCCAGTGATAAGTGGGGGTAGTTTCACTTCATTGATATTCGGTTTCTGCCTTATATAAGTGGTACATTTTGGATTATTTTCTGCTTAAACTCTGAGCTTTGGCCAGCTAAGACCTACCTGCAATCAACTGGACGTATAAGTGAATTTAAGTAAATCTTTATCTGCACTTTTTCAAATAATACAGCATTTAAATTGATTTATTTGTGTTGCATTGAATACTATCTAGCTGGAAGTTGTGGCTCTGTTTTTCAGTTAATGCTTGTTAGAATTTAGTGCTTGTTAGAATTCCTGCATAGCCAGTGATAAGTGGGGGTAGTTTCACTTCATTGATATTCGGTTTCTGCCTTATATAAGTGGTACATTTTGGATTATTTTCTGCTTAAACTCTGAGCTTTGGCCAGCTAAGACCTACCTGCAATCAACTGGACGTATAAGTGAATTTAAGTAAATCTTTATCTGCACTTTTTCAAATAATACAGCATTTAAATTGATTTATTTGTGTTGCATTGAATACTATCTAGCTGGAAGTTGTGGCTCTGTTTTTTCAGTTAATGCTTGTTAGAATTTAGTGCTTGTTAGAATTCCTGCATAGCCAGTGATAAGTGGGGGTAGTTTCACTTCATTGATATTCGGTTTCTGCCTTATATAAGTGGTACATTTTGGATTATTTTCTGCTTAAACTCTGAGCTTTGGCAGGCTAAGACCTACCTGCAATCAACTGGACGTATAAGTGAATTTAAGTAAATCTTTATCTGCACTTTTTCAAATAATACAGCATTTAAATTGATTTATTTGTGCTGCATTGAATACTATCTAGCTGGAAGTTGTGGCTCTGTTTTTTCAGTTAATGCTTGTTAGAATTTAATGCTTGTTAGAATTCCTGCATAGCCAGTGATAAGTGGGGTAGTTTCACTTCACTGATATTCGGTTTCTGCCTTATATAAGTGGTACATTTTGGATTATTTTCTGCTTAAACTCTGAGCTTTGGCCAGCTAAGACCTACCTGCAATCAACTGGATGTATAAGTGAATTTAAGTAAATCTTTATCTGCACTTTTTTCAAATAATACAGCATTTAAATTGATTTATTTGTGTTGCATTGAATACTATCTAGCTGGAAGTTGTGGCTCTGTTTTTCAGTTAATGCTTGTTAGAATTTAGTGCTAGTTAGAATTCCTGCATAGCCAGTGATAAGTGGGGACATTTCACTTAATTAATATTTAGTTTCTGCCTTATATAAGTGGTACATTTTGGATTATTTTCTGCTTAAACTCTGAGCTTTGGCCAGCTAAGACCTACCTGCAATCAACTGGACGTATAAGTGAATTTAAGTAAATCTTTATCTGCACTTTTTCAAATAATACAGCATTTAAATTGATTTATTTGTGTTGCATTGAATACTATCTAGCTGGAAGTTGTGGCTCTGTTTTTTCAGTTAATGCTTGTTAGAATTTAATGCTTGTTAGAATTCCTGCATAGCCAGTGATAAGTGGGGGTAGTTTCACTTCATTGATATTCGGTTTCTGCCTTATATAAGTGGTACATTTTGGATTATTTTCTGCTTAAACTCTGAGCTTTGGCCGGCTAAGACCTACCTGCAATCAACTGGACGTATAAGTGAATTTAAGTAAATCTTTATCTGCACTTTTTTCAAATAATACAGCATTTAAATTGATTTATTTGTGTTGCATTGAATACTATCTAGCTGGAAGTTGTGGCTGTGTTTTTCAGTTAATGCTTGTTAGAATTTAGTGCTTGTTAGAATTCCTGCATAGCCAGTGATAAGTGGGGGTAGTTTCACTTCATTGATATTCAGTTTCTGCCTTATATAAGTGGTACATTTTGGATTATTTTCTGCTTAAACTCTGAGCTTTGACCAGCTAAGACCTACCTGCAATCAACTGGACGTATAAGTGAATTTAAGTAAATCTTTATCTGCACTTTTTCAAATAATACAGCATTTAAATTGATTTATTTGTGTTGCATTGAATACTATCTAGCTGGAAGTTGTGGCTCTGTTTTTCAGTTAATGCTTGTTAGAATTTAATGCTTGTTAGAATTCCTGCATAGCCAGTGATAAGTGGGGGTAGTTTCACTTCATTGATATTTGGTTTCTGCCTTATATAAGTGGTACATTTTGGATTATTTTCTGCTTAAACTCTGAGCTTTGACCGGCTAAGACCTACCTGCAATCAACTGGACGTATAAGTGAATTTAAGTAAATCTTTATCTGCACTTTTTCAAATAATACAGCATTTAAATTGATTTATTTGTGTTGCATTGAATACTATCTAGCTGGAAGTTGTGGCTCTGTTTTTTCAGTTAATGCTTGTTAGAATTTAGTGCTTGTTAGAATTCCTGCATAGCCAGTGATAAGTGGGGGTAGTTTCACTTCATTGATATTCGGTTTCTGCCTTATATAAGTGGTACATTTTGAATTATTTTCTGCTTAAACTCTGAGCTTTGGCCGGCTAAGACCTACCTGCAATCAACTGGACGTATAAGTGAATTTAAGTAAATCTTTATCTGCACTTTTTCAAATAATACAGCATTTAAATTGATTTATTTGTGTTGCATTGAATACTATCTAGCTGGAAGTTGTGGCTCTGTTTTTTCAGTTAATGCTTGTTAGAATTTAGTGCTTGTTAGAATTCCTGCATAGCCAGTGATAAGTGGGGTAGTTTCACTTCATTGATATTCTGTTTCTGCCTTATATAAGTGGTACATTTTGGATTATTTTCTGCTTAAACTCTGAGCTTTGGCCGGCTAAGACCTACCTGCAATCAACTGGACGTATAAGTGAATTTAAGTAAATCTTTATCTGCACTTTTTTCAAATAATACAGCATTTAAATTGATTTATTTGTGTTGCATTGAATACTATCTAGCTGGAAGTTGTGGCTCTGTTTTTCAGTTAATGCTTGTTAGAATTTAGTGCTTGTTAGAATTCCTGCATAGCCAGTGATAAGTGGGGTAGTTTCACTTCATTGATATTCGGTTTCTGCCTTATATAAGTGGTACATTTTGGATTATTTTCTGCTTAAACTCTGAGCATTGGCCGGCTAAGACCTACCTTCAATATACGGGATCTATAAGTGAATTTATGTAAATCTTTATCTGCACTTTTTTCAAATAATACAGCATTTAGATTGATTTATTTCTGTTGCATTGAATCCTATCTAGCTGGAAGTTGTGGCTCTGTTTTTTCAGTTAATGCTTGTTAGAATTTAGTGCTTGTTAGAATTCCTGCACAGCCAGTGATAAGTGGGGGTAGTTTCACTTCATTGATATTCGGTTTCTGCCTTATATAAGTTGTACATTTTGGATTATTTTCTGCTCAAACTCTGAACTTTGCCTGGCTAAGACCTACATGCAATCAACTGGACGTATAAGTGAATATAAGTAAATCTGTATCTGCACTTTTTTCAAATAATACATCATTTAAATTGATTTATTTGTGCTGCATTGAATACTATCTAGCTGGAAGTTCTGACTCTGTTTTTTCAGTTAATGCTTGTTAGAATTTAGTGCTTGTTAGAATTCCTGCATAGCCAGTGATAAGTGGGAGTAAATTCACTTAATTGATATTTGGTTTCTGCCTTTTATAAGTGCTATATTTTGAATTATTTTCTGCTTAAACTCTGAGCTTTGGCCGGCTAAGACCTACCTGTAATCAACTGGACGTAAAAGTGAATTTAAGTAAATCTTTATCTGTGCTTTTTTCAAATAATACATCATTAAATTGATTTATTTGTGTTGCATTGAATACCATCTAGCTGGAAGTTGTAGCTCTGTTTTTTCAGTTAATGCTTGTTAAAATTTAGTGTATATTAGAATTCCTGCATAGCCAGTAATAAGTGGGGGTAGTTTCACTTCATTGATATTCGGTTTCTGCCTTATATAAGTGGTAAATTTTGGACTATTTTCTACTTAAACTCTGAGCTTTGGCCGGCTAAGCCCTACCTGCAATCAACTGGTTGTATAAGTGAATTTAAGTAAATCTTTGTCTGCCCTTTTTTCAAATAATACAGCATTTAAATTGATTTATTTGTGTTGCATTGAATACTATCTAGCTGGAAGTTGGGGATCTGTTTTTTCAGTTGTTTGTTAGAATTTAGTGCTTGTTAGAATTCCTGCATAGTTAGTGATAACTGGGGGTAGTTTCACTTCATTTATATTTGGTTTCTGCCTTATATAAGTGGTACATTTTGGATTTGTTTTCTTCTTAAACTCTGAGCTTTGGCCGGCTAAGACCTACCTGCAATCAACTGGATGTATAAGTGAATTTAAGTAAATCTTTATCTGTACTTTTTTCAAATAGTACAGCATTTAAATTGATTTATTTGTGTTGCATTGAATACGTTCTAGCTGGAAGTTCTGGCTCTGTTTTTTCAGTTAATGCTTGTTAGAATTTAGTGCTTGTTAGAATTCCTGCTTAGCCAGTGATAAGTGGGGGTAGTTTCACTTCACTGATATTCGGTTTCTTCCTTATATAAGTGGTACATTTTGGATTTTTTTCTGCTTAAACTCTAACCTTTGGCCGGCTAAGACCTACCTGCAATCAACTGGACGTATAAGTGAATTTAAGCAAATCTCTATCTGCACTTTTTTCAAATAATACAGCATTTAAATTGATTTATTTGTGTTGCATTGAATACTATCTAGCTGGAAGTTGTGCTTCTGTTTTTTCAGTTAATACTTTTTAGAATTTAGTGCTTGTCAGAATTCCTGCATAGCCAGTGATAAGTGCGGGTAGTTTCACTTCATTGATTTTCGGTTTCTGCCTTATATAAGTGGTACATTTTGGATTATTTTCTACTTAAATTCTGATCTTTGGCCGGATAAGACTTACCTGCAATCAACTGGACATATAAGTGCATTTAAGTAAATCTTCACCTGCACTTTTTTCAAATAATACAGTATTTAAATTGATTTATTTCTGTTGCATTGAATACTATCTGGATGGCAGTTGTGGCTCTTTTATTTCAGTTAATGCTTGTTAGAATTTAGTGCTTGTTAGAATTCCTGCACAGCCAGTGATAAGTGTGGGTAGTTTCACTTCACTGATATTCGGTTTCTGCCTTATATAACTGGTACATTTTGGATTATTTTCTGCTTAAACTCTGAGCTTTGGCCGGCTAAGACCTGCCTGCAATCAACTGGATGTATAAGCAAATTTAAGTAAATCTTTATCTGCCCTTTTGTCAAATAATACATCATTTAAATTGATTTATTTGTGTTGCATTGAATACTATCTAGCTGGAAGCTGTGGCTCTGTTTTTTCAGTTAATGCTTGTTAGAATTTAGTGCTTGTTAGAATTCCTGCATAGCCAGTGATAAGTGGGGGTAGTTTCTCTTCATTGATATTCCATTTCTGCCTTATATAAGTGGTACATTTTGGATTTTTTTTCAGCTTGAACTCTGAGCTTTGGCTGGTTAAGACCTACCTGCAATCAACTGGACATATAAGTGAATTTAAGTAAACCTTTATCTGCACTTTTTTCAAATAATACAGCATTTAAACTGGTTTATTTGCATTGCATTGAATACTATCTAGCTGGAAGTTGTTGCTCTGTTTTTTCAGTTAGTGCTTTTTAGAATTTAGTGCTTATTAGAATTCCTGCATAGCCAGTGATAAGTGGGGGTAGTTTCACTTCGTTGATATTAGTTTTCTGCCTTATATAAGTGGTATATTTTGGATTATTTTCTAATTATACTCTGAGCATTGCTGGCTAAGTCCTACCTGCAATCAACTGGACATATAAGTGAATTTAAGTTTATCTTTATCTGCACTTTTATCAAATAATACAGCATTTTACTTGATTTGTTTGTGTTGCATTGAATACTATCTAGCTGGAAGTTGTGGCTTTGATTTTTTCAGTTAATGCTTGTTAGAATTTAGTACTTGTTAGAATTCCTGCACAGCCATGGATAAGTGGGGGTAGTTTCACTTCATTGATATTCGGTTTTTGCCTTATATAAGTGGTGCATTTTGGATTATTTTCTGCTTAAACTTTGATCTTTGGCCAGCTAAGACCTACCTGCAATCAACTGGATGTATAAGTGCATTTAAGTAAATCTTTATCTGCTCTTTTTTCAAATAATACAGCATTTAAATTGATTTATTTGTTTTGCATTGAATACTATCTAGCTGGAAGTTGTGGCTCTGTTTTTTCAGTTAATGTTTGTTAGAGTTTAGTGCTTGTTAGCATTCCTGCATAGGCAGTGATAAGTGGGGGTAGTTTCACTTTATTGATATTCGGTTTCTGCCTTATATAAGTGGTACATTTTTGATTATTTTCTGCTTAAACTCCTAGCTTTGTCCGGCTAAGACCTGCCTGCAATCAACTGGATGTATAAGTGAATTTAAGTAAATCTTTATCTGCACTTTTTTCAAATAATACAGCATTTAAATTGATTTATTTGTGTTTCAGTGAATAGTATCTAGCTGACAGCTGTGGCTCTGTTTTTTCAGTTAATGCTTGTTAGAATTTAGTGCTTGTTAGAATTCCTGCATAGCCAGTGATAAGTGGGGGTAGTTTCATTTCATTGCATTTCACTTCTGGTTAAAGGCTTATAGTGCCTGCATATTTGAACTGTTTCTTACTGAAATTGGTGCATCTTGTTTGCTGTCGCATAGACTAGATCCAGGCCTGCTGAGTCTAGCTTTGTTTGTATAACTTGAGCACTAATCCAGGCCTTTTTAAAAGTATTCAATTGTATTTATTACTGCTTGCTAGTAACCTGAATAAAGTGTAGCTATTATTCTAAGCCTTTTGGTTTAAGCACTTGGGCTTCAGTCCAGTTGTTTTAAATTAAGAAGGTTTTTGGTCTGTACTGTTGTGGCAGGACAGGTAGCTTACATCCTTCTAAATTGGGAAATGCTGATTGAAGGCTCAGTGTCTGTTATTCTTAAAGTGTATTAGTTCTGGTTTAAGTACTTGGGCTTCAGGCCAGTCATTTTACATTAAGAGGGTTTGTGGTGTGCACTCTTGTGGGAGGAGAGGCTGGACTCTGCCCTTTTGAGCTGGGAATTTCTGGTTAGAGGCTTATAGTGCCTGCATATTTGAACTTTTTCTTACTGAAATTGGTGTGCCTTGTTTGCTGTTCCATAAACTAGATTCAGGCCTGCTGAATCTAGCTTTGTTTGTATAACTTGAGCACTAATCCAGGCCTTATTTTTTGGAGAAGGTTCCCCTGCATCTCAGTGGCAGGAGTGTGCAGTTAGAACTTGTCTGATTGAAGACTACAGGAATAGGGCTCAGTTTTGAGATTTTTTTACTGGTTAATTAGGTAATTTGTTTAAAAGCCTTTTCTGATTGCTTGTAGTCATCTAAAGCTGTTTGTGTATTTTTTACTGTTTGTAGTCATTTGTTTTAAGTGTATTTTTTTACTGTTTTTGCCTTATCTTTTAAAAAAAAAATTTTCCTTGTTTCCCACCTTTCTAAGCTAGTATAGTCCAGTTTTCAGGCTAGTGCTGAATTCAGGGCTGTGTTACAAGTTTCTGAGTTGCCCATACCTTACTTGGATAGAAGGAGGTTTCTCTTTTCACCTGTGAGAGAGGGAGCGTTGAGCAGCCATCTGTCCCTGGAGTAGTGGTTCCAGCCCAGAAGTTAGTAGTTTATAGGCCATTTTGGGCTAATTTCTATCTATTTCATTTCCCTGCTGTAAAAACCTCGTTTGCACATTTTTGCACGTCCGGGCAGTGCCGGTTAGCTAGGGCTAAATTATTCCCAGCTCCACCAAGTCTCCTCTTCAGTTTTTCCCTTGAAAGTAGTCTAACTCTCAACTTAAGCACTTGAAAAGCATTCTACAGTCCAGCACTTGCTCAGATCTAATAGCAAGCACTAATATACCCCGACACTTGATTGCCCAGCAGGGCAAGGCTCATTATTCACCCCTCACCACCAAGTGACTAAGCAGTTCACCCTACTATTCAGGCATGACCAAAGGGCAATTTCAGGTATACTCTCCAGTCCAGCTGGTGAACCTGGGTATCCTGAGGCAATGTTACAACTGCCTCATGTACACAGACTACCCTCTCCTCCTACCCAAAACATTAACATATGCGAGAGATGCAATTATATAGCTAAATTGGAGGCTAAGCTCTCTCAACCCAAAACTGGAACAGGCAGTCATGAGGAGAAGGTTAACACTTGCACCACACCTCCAACCTCACATAGACATACTAAACAAGCACTGGTATAAAATACACATAAATACAGAAAATCATACTCGGAGGCTCTAAATAAAAACCTGCAAAAGCATCAGAGACCTCCAAAGGAGACACCCAAAAAACCTGCACCTCCCGTCACAAACCAGACAACACATAAAACACAAAATCAGTGTGCCGCACAATCACAGCCCTTAAGGCGAAATAACATACCTAACACACTAGCAATAGGCGACTCTATAGTCAGGCACACTGACATCCCACTCACTAGGCTGGACAAGGAGAAGGTTACTGTTAGCTGCCTGTCGGGAGCCAGAATCTGCCACATAACACAAGCACTCAGGTCACTCCAAAACAAGTACAAATATGACTCTGTCATTGTTCATGTTGGTGTGAATGACCTGAGACATACCTCCCTGGACTACATGAAAAGAGACATGGAATAGCTCTCTGATCATGTAGCCCAGGTGGCTGTGACCCTGACCCTGAGTAGCATCCAGCCCTCACCAAGAATGATACCACAGTATAAAGAAAAAAATGATCAATTTCAACAATTGGCTAAGCTTCTGGTGTCATTCAAAGGGGATCCAGTGTCTGTCAGCCTGGGACGACATGCTCGACAAACCTCATTGCTTCACAAGAGACGGCTTCTACCTGTCACCCCTAGGCTTTCAAATACTGGCCAAGGCTCTTGCTGCCCCCATAGTGCCTTTTTTAGGCAAGGCTCAAAAGTCAAACCCACCTCCGTAAACAGCAGAATTAAAAAAAATGAGGGTTATGCTACTCAATGCCAGAAGTTTAAATCTCAAAATGCACGTGCTTGAAGCACTCCTCAGTATGGAGAACATCAACATCGGTGGAGTAATTGAAACGTGGTTCAAGGCTCCACAGAGCACCCCAGCACTACCGGGCTACAACTCATACCACACATTTCGGCCACAGAACATGGACCGAAACACAAAAGGAGGGGGTGTATCCATATTCATCAAGGATACCTACACCTCCAGGTTAGTGGCGCAGCATGATACCTCTGAGATCATCCATGTGCAACTAACATCGGGGCATATCTGCAATGCAAATTGTGGCCTGCTACAGATCACCCTCCATGACCCAGGACCACCACTCTACCATTCTGGAGACACTGGAAAACATGAAGTTTCTACTGAACACCCTGATATGGGGCGATTTCATTTACCATACCATTAACTCGGAAAACTACTCAAGTACAAACTCCCAGGTCCAGCGCTTCCTGGAATTTATCAACTCAAATGCCCTGGATCAGCTGGTAAACTCCCCTACCAGAGGTGAAAACATATTGGACCTGGTCATCACCAACATGGGCGACAGGTGTTCCGCACTGGAGGTAAACCCGTCACTGGTTAGATCAGACCATATACTAATCACTCTGGATGTCCACACCACACCACCACCCCCAACCAAGGAAACCACAGTGAAAAACTTTTCTATAGCAAACTTCACCTTACTTAAGCAGAGGTGGTAAGTTTCACAGCTCCCACGCTAAAGGATAACAGTGTCCAAGATGCAGGAACCTTTATAAATGCACTCTATAAGCACCTACAAGGATGCATGGATCATGCCATTCCTAGCAAAATCAAGACTCGCTCCCCTAAGAGAAGGAAACCAGTCTGGTGGACCCCTGACATAAACAGGTTATACAATAGAAGGAGGAAACTACTTCAGAAAAAAAGCAAATCCCAAGAAGGAAAGACATGCCTGATCAGTATCAGTAAGAAACTAAGGTCCCTCTTAAAATCATCCAAGGCTAACTGCGAAATAAAAATAGCCAAGGATTCAAAAGATAACCACAAAGCCTTCTTTAGCTATGTCAAGAATCTAAGTGGCAACTTGCAGATATGCTCTGAGCTAGTGCAAAATAGCACAAAATATGCTGAACCTACTGATATTGCCAACATCCTGGCAGATATATTCAGTGCAAACTTCACCCCCAAAAGGGCCCACAACAATACTGGAAAAGTGTAGTGTCCCGGAAATCACGGACACACAGGTGAAAAGAGCCTTTTCAAAAGCCAAAAGCACAGTGTCAATGGGGCCAGATGGTGTCCCAGGCTGCATCTTGCACGAAATACAGAATGAACTAACCCCCCCACCTAAACACACTGTTCATCCTCAGCCTCTCCACAGGCTACGTGCCCATAGAATGCTGCACAGCAACGGTTATTACACTCCACAAAGGAGGGGCCATAACTGACCCTGGTAAATATTGCCCCATAAGCCTGACTAGCCTGGTCTGCAAGGCTATGGAGCGCATCATCATGGAACTCATTAACAAAGCCATTGGGAACCTCCAAACACTTGACGCGACCCAGGTCGGCTTTGTTAAGGGCAGATCATAACTACTAAACCTGGTTGACTTCTTCGAGACCAAGGCCATAGATGAGGGGAAGGTGGTTCACACAGCCTTCCTTGACCTCGCCAAGGCTTTTGACACCATTCCCCACTCGGGAATTATAGAAAAACTCACCAGCCTGAACATAAACCCCTACGTCATGAGATGGATTGCCAACTTGCTTACAGACTGAACTCACACGGTAAGAATAGCGGGCTCCAGGTCCGACTCTAAACCAGTCACAACTGATGACCCACAAGGCTCGGTCCTGGGACCCCTATTGTTCGACATATACTTCTCAGAAGTACAGGCAAACACAGGAGGACTATGGCTAACCAAGTTCGCCAAAGTGCAAACTGGGAGCCATAACTGACTCTCCGGCTGACATGGACATTCTCCAAAAGGGCCTTAATGAGACGGACACCTGATGTCAAAGTCATGGTCTCAAGCTAAATGCCAAAAAATTATTAGTCATCCCATTTGGGAAAAACAAAACACCCATGAATTACCACAAAGGTAGCAGCCCCTTAATACAGAAGAGGTAATAAGAGATCTGGGGACCAAGGTAGACAGTAATCTTTCCTTTGACAGTCATATTGCCAAAGTGGTTATGAAATCCTTCTATGTAGCCCATCTAATAACTAAAGGGTTTGCATCTAGAAATAAAGAGGTTATAGTGCCTCTCTACTCGTCACTCATCAGACCCATCATAGAGTACAATGCCCCATTTGGGATGTACTTCACAAGATACTTCCAACAGCTGGAAAGACCACAAAAGTACCTCACCAAGAAGATTACTGGCCTCAAACATAAGTCCTATGCAGCCTGACTGGAAAAGCTCTGGCTGTACTTAGTGGCATATCGCTTACTCAGAGGTGATGTCTGCCTGACTTACAAAGCCATGTCCAACTCAGAATTGATGGACATGCTCCACCTAAAGAAATCCAAGTCACTGTGAGCCACTCGCTCTAGTGAGCTAAACCTTGCCACAGCAATAAATAGAACATGCTGGTGGGAGGAGGGATAGATTCCTGTCACAGAGACTCCCCATGCTTTGGAACAAAATTCCTAATTACATTAGGCAGAGCCCCTCACTAACAGTCTTCTGGGATCACTTCATTGGCTCTTCTTGACAGAGGCTCACTTAATTAATCAATGGGGCTGTGAAAGCTGACATACGCTGGCTAGGCTTATAAATGCCCTTGGGCAGATAGCTTAGTACCTACCTTTGAACCTATGAACCTATGAACACACAAGTAAGTGAAGAAAAAAATGGCCATGGTATATGCAAATTAGGCATCCAAACATCATGAGCTTTCTCACTTGTAGGGAACTTGTTTAGCAGTGCCATTCAAAGATATTTCTGCTATTGCATGTTACCGGAAGGCGACATATAGCTATTAGCTACATTGCACTCATTCATTTTAGTAGCGAAGACCAGTTTCGCTAAGTAAGCAGAACTATAGCTGCACAGCTTAGTGCTACACAGCCAGTCTCCTTGGTGAGGTGCCTACCCAGAGCTGTTAAGACTAAGAGTTAGGCATTTGAAAAAAGGGTCCCAGCAGGGCTGTAATAGGATTCAGAGGCATGCTACTTAGTCATGTATCTGAACCCCATAACAATCAAGAAGTGCAACTGTGCCAAGCGGAACAGGGCTTCTTGCTCACTTGTGAACCGTGTTTATGAGTACCACCTGGTGTGTGTGTGTGTGTGTGTGTGTGTGTGTGTGTGTGTGTGTGTGTGTGTGTGTGTGTGTGTGTGTGTGTGTGTCTGTTTGTGTGTGCAGAAGTGACTTGTGTGTCTGTGTGTGTGTCTGTTCATAAATAGTATCCTGAACAAGATTAGTTTATTTCATTGTTCCCACTACCCTTTGACCCCAAACTAAATAAAATAGGTTATTGAGGAATGAATGAATGAATCAATGAATGAATTTGCAAAAAAAAAAAAAAACTTGAAATAGTTCTCTTAGCTTTTTCATTTAATAGCCTATTTCAGTCTTCCTACCCAGAACAATATTGCAGTAATTAGGTATTATCATATGCAAAAAAACAAGTTTCTACTAGGGACAACAGATAACTCAGTAATTAAATACTATAGTGAGTTAAGCCTTCTTAACTACAGACAGTTTTACAAAAACTCCACTCTTACAGGATGACTGAAACAGGGGGCAAGGAAGTCTCTGTTTATGTACTTAGAAAGGGTTAAAAAGTTTCTGTAGGTTACTTGGGTCTCACAAGGTTTTGCAGCAATCCCCAGTAATGGCATGTGTCAGTCAGCAGGTTTTCTAAAACTGTCCAAGACATAAGTTTTATGACTGGATTAAACAGAGTATCTCTCACAAATGATGAGAAACACACAATCCTGCTAATGCAAAGACCTAAATCTTTACTCTTTTGACCACTAGGATCAATCTCTAAGCATTTAGAAATCTGCTTTTGCATTATTTATGTATTTTATAGGTTCATAGGTTCATAGGGAGGTACTAGGCTATCTGCCCGAAGGCATTTATAAGCCTAGCCAGAATGTGTTGGCTTTCGCCGTCCCCTTAGATTAGTTCCCTGTGCCTCTGTCCAGCAGAGCCACTGAAGTGATCCCCGAGCTAAACTTTCTGTTTCCCATCCACTCGTCAAGGTTTCTCTTGAAGAGTGTTAGTGAGGAGCTCTGCCTAATGTAGACTGGAATCCTGTTCCAAAGCATGGGAAGTCTGTGGGACAGGAATCTATCCCTCCAGCACATCCTATTTATTGTTGTGGTGAGGTTTAGATCCCTAAAGCATGGGGCTTGAGGGGATAAGGTTTTCTTTAGGTGGAGCATGTCCATCAATTCTGGGTTGGACATGGCATTGTATGTCAGGCAGAGGTCAGCTCTGAATAGGCGGTATGCAACTGAGTACAGCTAAAGGTTCTTCAGTCGAGCTGCAGAGGGCATCTGTTTGAGGCCAGTGATCCTCTTGGTGAGGTACTTCTGTAGTCTTTCCAGCTGTTGCAGGTGTCTTGTAAGTTACATCCCAAATGGGGGGTGGTACTGTATGATTGGTCTTATGAGTGATGAGTGGAGGGGCACAATGACCTCTTCTGATCTGGATGCAAACCCTTTTGTGATGAGGTGGGCCACACAGAAGGATTTTCTAACCACTTTGGCAATGTGATTATCAAAGGAGAGATTACTATCTACTCGGGTCCCCAGATCCCTTATTATGTTTATCATATTTAGGGGACTACCACCTATGTGGTAGTTTGTGGGAACTTTGTTTTTTCCAAAGGGGATGACTATGCACTTTTTGGCATTTAGGTTGAGGCCATTATTTTGACACCAGGTATCCGTCGCAGTGAGACCCTTTTGGAGGATGTCTGTGTCGGCCGGAGTGTCAATTATAGCCCCTAGTTTGCAGTCGTCTGCGAACTCGGTCAGCCGTAGTCCCCCTGTGCTTGCCTGTACCTCTGTGAAGTATATGCCGAACAGGAGGGGTCCTAGGACTGACCCCTGGGGAATGCCACTTGTAACTGGTTTAGAGTCAGACCTAGCTCCTGCAACTCTCACCATGTGGGTTCTGTCTGTGAGCCAACTGGCAACCCATCTTGTGACATGGTGTTTATGTTCAGGCTGGTGAGCTTGTCTATAGTACCAGAATGGAGAATGGTGTCGAAGGTCTTTGCGAGGTCTAGGCAGGTTGTGTGTACCACCTTTCCCTCGTCTGTAGCCTTGGTAACTGTCTCAAAGAAGTCCACCAGGTTTAGGAGGCATGATCTGCCTTTAACAAAGCCGAACTGGGTAGGGTCCAGCGTTTGGAGATTCCCAATGTCTCTGTTAATGAGTTCCATGATGATATGCTCCATAGCCTTGCAGACCAAGCTAGTCAGGCTTATAGGGCGATAGTTCCTGGGATCTGTTGTGGCTCCACCTTTGTGGAGCAGAGTAACCGTTGCTGTGCGCCATTCTATGGGTACGTAGCCTGTGGAGAGGCTGAGTTTGAACAGTGTGTTTAGGTGAGGGGTTACTTTGTCTTTGAACTCATGTAGGACACAGCCTGGGACACTGTCTGGTCCCATTGATGCTGTCTTTTTGGCTTTGAAGATGGCTGTTTTAACCTGAGTGTCTGTGATTTCATGGGCTCTACATTCTTCTGGTATGGTTATAAGCCCTTTTAGGGGTGAGAGGGGGGTGAAGTTTGCACTGAACCTGTCTGCCAAGATGTTGGCAATATCAGTTGGTTCTGTGTATTTTGTGCCATTCTGCACTAACTCTGAGCAGATCTGAGCATTGCCACTATGACTCTTGACATAGCTAAAGAATGCCTTGTGGTTATCTTTGGAGTCCTTGGCAATTTTTCTTTCGAAGCTCGCCTTGGACGATTTTATGAGGGATTGTAGATTATTGCTGGTACTGATCAGGGATGTCTTCCCTTGTTGGGATTTTACTCTTTTCTGTACTAGTTTCCTCCTTCTATTGTATAGCTTGTTTATGGCAGAGGTCCACCAGACTGGTTTCCTTTTCTTGGAGGAGTGAGTCTTGGTTTTGCTTGGGATAGCACGATCCATGCATTCTTGTAGGTGCCCGTAGAGTGCATTAGTAAAGGATTTTGCTGCTTGGACAGCGTTATCCTTTAGCATGGGGGCTTAGAAACTTTCCTCCTCGGTCTTAAGTAACATGAAGTTTGCTTTTGAAAAGTTTTTCTCGGTGGTTTCCTTGTCCGGGGATTGGGGCGGAATGTGGATATCCAAAGTGATTTGTTTATGGTCAGATCTAACCAGCGAGGGGTTGACCTCTGGTGTGGAACACTAGTCGTCCATGTTGGTGATGACCAGGTCCAATATGTTGTCACCTCTGGTGGGAGTGTTGACCAGTTGTTCCAGGGCATTTGAGTTTATAAATTCTAGGAAATGTTGGGCAAGGGAGTTAGTACTTGAGTAGAGCTCCCAGTTAATGTTTGGGTAGTTGTAATCACCCAATATTAGGGTGTTTGGTAGGACCTTTATGATTCCCAGTGTTTCCAGAAATGTGGAATGGGGGTCCTGGGACATGGTGGGTGATCTGTAGCAAGCTACAATTTGAATTGCAGTTTTGCCCATTGTTAGTTGCACGTGTATGATATCTGAAGCATCGTGCTGTGCTACTAACCTGGAGGTCTGGGTATCCTTGATGAATATGGATACTCCCCCGCCTTTTGTATTTTGGTCCGGGTTCTGTGGCCGAAATGTATGGTATGAGTTGTAGCCTGGTAGTGCTGGGGTGCTCTCTGGAGCCTTAAACCAGGTTTTTGTTACTGCACATATATCGATTTTCTCCATACTGAGGAGTGCCTCAAGTGCGTGCATTTTGATGTTTTGACTTCTGGCATATGAGTAGCGTTACCCTCAGATTTTTGTTACTTGTGCTATTTACGGCAGTGGGTTTGTCTTTTGAGCCTTGCCTAAAAAAGGCACTATGGGAGTGGCAAGAGCCTTGGCCAGTATTCAAAAGCCTAAGGGTGACAGGTGCAAGCCGTCTCTGGCGAATGCAGCGTATCTTGTTGAGCATGTCATCCCAGGCGGACAGACACCGAATCCCCTTTGCATGACACCAGAAACTTAGCGAATTGTTGAAATTGATAATTTTTTCTTTATACCATCATATCATTCATGGTGAGGGCAGGATGCTACTTAGGGTCAAGGTCATACCGGCCTGGGCTACATGATCAGAGAGCTCTTCCGTGTCTCTTTTCATGTAGTCCAGGGAGATATGGCTCAGGTCATTCACACCAACATGGACAATGACAGAGTCATATTTGTACTTGTTCTGGAGTGATCTGAGTGCTTGTGTTATGTGGCGGATCCTGGCACCCGACAGGCAGCTAACAGTAACCTCATTATTCAGCCTAGTGAGTGGGACGTCAGTGTGCCTGACTATAGAGTCACCTATTACAAGTATGTTGGGTATGTTATTTTGCCTTAAGGGCTGTGATTACATGGCACACTGGTTTTGTGAAGTATGTGTTTCATGGTTTGTGTTGGGGGGAGGGGGGTGGAGGTTGCTTGGATGTCTGCTTTGGAGGTCTCTGTTGCATTTGCAGATTTTTAGAGCCTCCAAGTATGTTTTCATTTATTTATGTGTGTTTTTTGCCGGTGCTGGTTTAATGGGGCTATGTGAGCCTGGTGGTGTGATGCCAGTACTGGTGGTGTGATGCCAGCATTTCCCTTCTCCTCTTGACTGTCTGATCCAGTCTTGGGTTGAGAGAGCTTAGCCTCCAGTTTGGCTGTATAATTGCATCTCTTGCATGTATTAGTGTTTGGTGGTAGGATTAGAGAGTTGTCTGTGTACATGAGGCAGTTGTAACATTGCCTCAAAATTCCCAGATACACCAGTTGGACTGGAGAGTACACCTGAAACTGCCCTTTGGACATGCCTGGATAGGTACAGTGAACTGTTTTGCTGAATGGCTGGTAAGGTCGAATAGAGAGCCTTGTCCTTCTGTACAGTATGGGGGGGGTCTAGTGCTAGGGTTTATAAGTGCTTGCTATGAGTTTTGAGCAAGTGCCGGGCTGAGAAATGAATGGCTTGAGTGCTTAAGTTGAAAGTTTGTCTAGTTCCAAGGGAAAAACTGAAGAGGAGACTTTGTGGAGCTGGGAATAGTTATACCCTAGCTAACCGGTGCTGCCTGGCGCCCTAAACTGGGCAAATGCATTTTTTATGGCAGGGAAATGAAAGAGATATAAATTAGCCAAAAATGGCCAATAAACTACTAATTTCTGGGCTGACACCACTCCTCCAGGGATAGATAGGCTGCTCAAAGCTCCCCTCTCTCACAGGTGAACAGAGAAACTTCCTTCTATCCAAGTAAGGTATGGATAAACACAGAGATTTGTAACACAGCCCTGAATTCAGCACTAACCTGAAAACTGGACTATACTAGCTTAGAAAGGTGGGAAACACGTATATATATATATTTTTTTTTAGAAAATAAAGCAGATACAGTCAAAAAAACACTTTAAATGCACAGAAAATGATGTTTATTGTTATATATCCCAGTTCAGAGTTGTATTCAACGCCCCTAGTAATACAGTAGGAAGAAACACAAATACAGTAAAAGCAAATGAATAAAGTGCAATTTAAATAGACTGTTTAAACAAGTTACCCAATTAACCAGAAAAAATCTCAAAACTGAGCCCTGTTCCAGCAGTCCTCAATCAGACAAGTTCTAACTGCACACTCCCGCTTTTTCCATTTATTTTCATTTTGTTTGCCAGGAGACTTTGGGTTGTACAGCAGAGTCCCAGGAAGAATAGCTGTACCATATTGACATTCAAAACCAGGTATTGACAGCATGCAGTATTAGTATTTACTTCCTACATTTATAGTGATTCTCATTTATGATGTTGCACACATCCTATCATCATGAAGTCTAGCATTTGCAGCAAATATACAGAGACCATCAAATGGGACTTTGCAAATGTCCATCATCTTGTATAAAATTCACCCCATATAGTAGAGCGTATTCTTAGTAATTTGCATAAATTCGATAGGGGTATCCCTGATGTTTACAAATGAGTGTAGCAAAGCACCAGAATGAAACACTTCCCCGCACCAGTTCCTTCAGCAATAAGTCCAAGTACACACAAGCACCAAAATGAAACATTTCCCCAAGTAATCCCTTCAGTACCCTGTCCAAGTATGCACAAGAACCAAAATGAAACATTTCCCCCACAGATTCCTTCAGTAATATGTCCAAGTATGCACAAGCAGCAAAATGAAGCACTTCCCCCACCAACTCCTTTAGCAAAAGGTCCAAGTACACACAAGCACCAAAATAAAACATTTCCCCCACCGATCCTTTCAGTAGTATGTCCAAGTACACACAAACACCAAAATGAAGCACTTTCCCCAGTGACCCTTCAGCAATATGTCCAAGTATGGACAAGCATCAAAATGAAACATTTGCCCCAATGACTCCTTGAGTAGCATGCCCATGTATACACAAGCACGTCCTTGACAACAAAATAAAACAAGCACATCACAGACATCAAAATTAAGCATTGTCTCCAATGACCCCTTCAGTAGACTGTCTGTGTATGCACAAGTACGTCCCAGACATCAAAGAGAAACATTTCTACCAGTGACACCTTCAGTAGTCTGCCCATGTATGCACAAGCACCCCCCAGACATCAAAATTAAATATTTCCACCAACAACCCATTCAGTCATCTGTTCATATATGCACAAGCATGTCCCTAACATCAAAAGGAAACTTTCCCCCAACAACCCCTTTTGTAGTCTTCCCATGTATGCACAAACACGTGCCTGACACCAAATTAAATGTTTTTCTTTACCCTCACATCTCCATATTCTTCTGTGAAATTGCTGCTTACTGTCATAAATTCATGGCCATTTACGTGTTTGCTATACAAATGAGATGATTATGGATTCATCTCTATGAATCCTACTGATACACAAACATGTAACACCCCGTATCTGCATATCAGCTGCCAGCCTATCACGTATGCCTTAAGCATATTATGCTTTTGCGATAGGGAGGTGTATTCATAAAAAGGCCTCCGCATTTACATATTTATCTTGCAAGTCCGGGATTTGCATATCCATGTAAGCGCTGCTCTTCACAGATTATTGCAACAAAAATGTAAAGTCCTGGACTATGAATACCGGCAAGTATAAAATTTACATCATACAATGATCGAGATACATATTCATTAACAAAAAGATTTAAATAGAAAAAGAAACTGTATTGTTTTGTTGTTTTCAAAGGCATTGTTTTATATTTGTTATTTAGGACGACTACATGTAGTGCAGATAAAGGCTAGTTAGTGATAGTGAACTAAGCAGACTGTAAAAGAAAAGTCAGTCCTTTTTAGTTCTGCTGGGATGGCATTCCAGAGTTTAATGACATAGTTGAGAGTACACTGAGTCCTCAAATTAGTTGTCTGACTTATTTATTTTAAGCAAAAACAGAAACAGGTGGTATAACATTACTAAAGGAAGATGAGGGTAAGAAATGTCTTTGGCTTTATCCTTAGCTACTGAAGTGCATGTGAAGCTGGACAACATCCCCTCAAAGCCCACACAGCTAACTCATACGTTCATATTCTCCTTATTGTCCTCCCTCCAAAAAGGCTGCCTTTCACTTGCCATAAGCTGTGCTTGACACCCTCATCACCACCACTCTGACACTTTCCTCTCTGTTATTCATCCATTGATTAAAGAATCCTTAAGAAGTTCTGGATCTTGACTATAATGGTTATAGATGTTTCTTACCGTTGTCTTTGGCCATGGACTTGTTACTACATTCATAATTTGTCAGCCTGCATTCTTTTTTATCACATTTACCACTCCATCTTTCCCCCCATTTATCAGCACACTAGCTTCCTCATGTTTTCATACTTTGAGTGTCACAGACTTCCTTTTGTTCAGTTTAATTCCTCAACCAGCAGATTATCTTAAGTCTGTACATGACCTTTTCACTCTTTATTAAACTGTTGAAGCCTTCACATACTGTGTTTCCATTTTCTTGCCCCCTTTCTTTATAACCTCACCTTCTCCATGATTTTACTACCAATTAAATACAAATTCAGTCACCCATATGCTCTCCTTTCCCTTGTCTTTCTTTTCTGTTTTACCTATTTAAGCATATATACCTGTTGAGCATTACTAATAATCTAGTGATTTTACTCTGTCTTCCCTTAGTCCAAACATTCTTTCAAGCTTCCGTGTATGCCTTTTGTACCACTGTCTAAATAAGGCTTACCCAGTGAAAGAAACACTTTTACTTTTCTGTCCAATCTAGTCCACATGGGTCTACTATGTTACCTCAAAAATGTATGAGAGCAAAACACAAAAGCGTATTCATTTCAGCATGGAGCCCTTTAACTTAAGTATGTATACACTCTGTGCATATATGGTGCATAATGTGCTTGAGAATTTGTGCAAATTTATAATAATAAAAATACTATTTTTTTCAAGGAGAAGTCTGATTCCCCATGTGGGAAGAAAAGTTGCCCCTTTGCTGATATATTGTCAATCTAGGGAGGTGCTCTGACTTTAAAAAACATATTATTTATATGTGCAAATACTGATTTCTCTTTTTCTACTACCCTTCAAATAACATACATTCAAGTTTTTATACATTGCAGTTATAACCCAGCAAGTGAACAGTTGCTGAAAAAACAACATCTCAAGCAAATACAACTTGAATACCTAAAGATCACACAAAATAAGTTCAAGCATAAGTCATGCAAATCAGTCCACACCTACTTTTTCTACTTGATGTAGCCCGCACAACATGCTGTTCTCACTAGAAGAGCTATACATCTCCTCCTATTTAAACAGTCAGAAGTTTAGCAAGCTATTCTGCCATGTGTTGCCATCTCCCTATCTAGTGTCACCCTCAAGTCTAAGTAGTTGAGGCAAAGAAAGGTCTTCTGCTTCTATTCAAAACAAAGATAAAGGACAACCAACCAAACAGACTCTGTGCTGTAGTATGCAGCTACTACAGTCCACACACAGAGCGAACTTACTGAAAAAAATAACTCTTCATTTTAAACTGTATCAACATTTGCTGCAAGCAGCTGCTAAAGTCCTTACATGAAATGCTAAAGCACTTTAGTTCTGAAGTAAAAAAAAAATCTTTCTTTTTAAACTGTAGCACACTGCTTGCTAGATTTGTAGCAAGCAGCTTCTATAGTTTATGCCGCACACATACTCTCCTTTGTTGATCTGCTATTTAAACCTGGTAACCTTTAAGTTGCCCACCCCCTGCTGTAAATTGAGCTTAATAAGCATTTCTACACTGCTGTTGATGCATTGAATTATTTATTTGCCTTTCCTTTTGCTTGTATTGAAAAGGTGCATTTTGCCTCTCATTGTCAGTTCTACTGATTTACTTGATCTGAATTCATTATCTAAGTAGCTTTGGATAAAGTAGTGTATTTTTACACTCTAACACACACTTTTTTTTTTACATCAATACATCAGTGGATTTTCAATCTAGTGCACTGGGAGGTAGCCTGGTCTGTTTGGGTTAGTGAAACACTTGAGATTTTTGCTTGCAGTTTTATTGGCTGAAGGGCTTGTTTATTGGCTTATCTTGTTTTTAGCGCCTTTACAAATTCTGCAAAATTGAGGTGCTCTTGGCTTATTTATACAAAGCAAAGTACTTTTATTAAATAATCACATTTTTATAAGCTGTTTAAAGTATGATCTATCCATATCTTTAAGTTCGTTTGTGGTACCATTTGTATCTTCGAAGTTTGTTTGTAGTAGCATTTCACTCCTGACACTTCTTGCATTGGGAGGACTGGGAGGACTGGGATTGTTCATCTGGTGGTGGCAGGTTTTTGCCTGGGCTGTCTGAGATAGGAAACACACAAAAGTGCTCTAAGTATGTTTTGCACTTCTCTTATATGCTGCGATTGTACTTCAGCAGTTTAAAAAAAAACTGTTGCTGCTGCTGTAAGTAGTTAATTGCATTGTATCTGTTAGTTGCATTGTATCTGTTAGTTTTAGTACTGCTGTAAGTAGTTTGTGCAGTCTTGTTACACTTGGGCTCCAAACCAGCTACTCTACTTTAAGAAGGTGTTTTTCTGCACCCTTTTGCAGAAGTGTGGTGATCTACTGCATTTAACTGTTTTACTGCATTAATTGGTGCCTTTTCGACTGTTTTTTTCCTGTCTGTGCCTGCTTCATTATGTGCACTTGTTTTACACTGTAATATAGCTTAGATAGCATAGACTACATCCAGACTTGCTGACTCGAACCTGCTTTTTATACACTTGAACTAAAATTCAGCCATTTACATTAAGAAGGGCTCCCCTGCACCCTTGTGGCAGAATAGTGTAGAATGGATATATCCCTGTCTGAGATGGGCATTGCTGGAGAAAGGATCAGTGCATGATTTCCCATTGTCAGACTAGTTTAAAATTGTTCATTTTCACCTGTATATAAGCCTCACATTTGCTTGTAGTTGCCCACCGCACAACAGGGATTAGCAGTGCTCTATATAGTAGAAAACACATAGAAACTGCTTTTTCCCTAGATGTTAGTCAGTTGAACCCTCCCAAGCTTCTCTGCTGTGCTGTGGGATACTCAGCTGCACACTGATGCACTGTAGGCATCTCAGCTGAGCACTGAGCAGCGTCACCACACTCCTTCACCCCTAATCCTCAACAGAATAAGCACCCTTGTTTAGTTAGTTAAGTTAGTCCTAGAGCAAAAACTAATCCAACTTGCCTACTCCCCTACTCCCCAAATAGTACTTAGAGTTTAACCTGCTACAATGGACAGCCAGTTTCCCAACATTTAAACCAGTTAGCCTGATTGATATGAGCATACTAGGGCAATGAAGTAATTGTCTCAGATATACTGACAACCACTTGCTCCAAAAGCAAACAAATATAATATGTAAGAGCTGTAACTATACCATGAAGCTAGAATCAATCCTCTCATGTAACAATAGTGCTTGTTAGAATTCTTGCATAGCCAGTGATAAGTGGGGGTAGTTTCACTTCATTGATATTTGGTTTCTGCCTTATATAAGTGGTACATTTTGGATTATTTCTGCTTAAACTCTGAGCTTTGTCCGACTAAGACCTACCTGCAATCACTGGACATATAAGTGAATTTAAGTAGATCTTTATCTGCACTTTTTTTCAAATAATACAGCATTTAAATTGATTTATTTGTGTTGCATTGAATACTGTCTAGCTTGAAGTTGTGGCTCTGTTTTTTCAGTTAATGCTTGTTAGAATTTAGTGCTTGTTAGAATTCCTGCATAGCCAGTGATAAGTAGGGGTAGTTTCCACTTCATTGATATTTGGTTTCTGCCTTATATAAGTGGTATATTTTGGATTTTTTTCTGCTTAAACTCTGAGCTTTGGCCAGCTAAGACCTATCTGCAATCAACTGGATGCATAAATGAATTTAAGTAAATCTTTATCTGCAGTTTTTTCAAATAATACGGCATTTAAATTGATTTATTTGTGTTGCATTGACTACTATCTAGCTGGAAGTTGTCTCTCTGTTTTTTCAGTTAATGCTGGTTATAATTTAGTGCTTGTTAGAATTCCTGCATAGCCAGTGATAAGTGGGGGTAGTTTCATTAGATTGCATTTCACTTCTGGTTAAAGGCTTATAGTGCCTGCATATTTGAACTGTTTCTTACTGAAATTGGTGTGCCTTGTTTGCTGTAGCACAGACTAGATCCAGGCCTGCTGAATCTAGCTTTGTTTGTATAACTTGAGCACTAATCCAGGCCTTTTTAAAATTATTCAATTGTATTTATTACTACTTGGTAGTAACCTGAATAAAGTGTAGCTATCATTCTAAGCCTTTTGGTTTAAGCACTTGGGCTTCAGACCAGTTGTTTTACATTAAGAAGGTTTGTGGTCTGCACTGTTGTGGCAGGACAGGTAGCTTACATCCTTCTAAGTTGGAACTGCTGATTGAAGGCTCAGTGTCTGTTATTCTAAAAGTGTATTAGTCCTGGTTTAAGTACTCGGGCTTCAGGCCAGTCATTTTACATTAAGAAGGTTTGTGGTCTGCACTCTTGTGGGAGGAGAGGCTGGACTCTGCCCTTCTGAGCTGGGAATTTCTGGTTAGAGGCTTATAGTGCCTGCATATTTGAACTCTTTCTTACTGAAATTGGTGTGCCTTGTTTGCTGTCACATAAACTAGATTCAGGCCTGCTGAATCTAGCTTTGTTTGTATAACTTGAGAACTAATACAGGCCTTCTTTTTTGGAGAAGGTTCACCTTTACCCCAGTGGCAGGAGTATGCAGATGGAACTTGTCTGATTGAAGACTACAGGAACAGGGCTCAGTTTTGAGATTTTTTTACTGGTTAATTGGGTAATTTGTTTAAAAGCCTTTTCTGATTGCTTGTAGTCATCTAAAGCTGCATTTTGTACTGTTTGTAGTTGTTTAAAGCTGTTTTAAGTGTATTATTTACTGTTTTGCCTTATCTTTTAAAAAAATTTCCTTTTTTCCCACCTTTCTAAGCTAGTATAGCCCAGTTTTCAGGCTAGTGCTGAATTCAGGGCTGTGTTACAAGTTTCTGACTTGCCCATACCTTACTTGGATAGAAGGAGGTTTCTCTGATCACCTGTGATAGAGGGAGCTATGAGCAGCCATCTGTCCCTGGAGGAGTGGTTCCAGCCCAGAAGTTAGTAGTTTATATTGGCTAATTTCTATCTTTTTCATTTCCCTGCTGTAAAAACCGCGTTTGCACGGTTTTGCATGTCTGGGCAGTGCCAATTAGCTAGGGCTAAATTATTCCCGGCTCACCAAGTCTCCTCTTCAGCTTTTCTCTTGGAAGTAGTCTAACTGTCAACCTAAGCACTTAAAAAGCCTCCTACAGTCCATCACTTGCTCAGACCTAATAGCAAGCACTAATATACCCCGACACTTGATTGCCCAGCAGGGCAACGCTCATTATTCACCCCTCACCAACCAAACGACTAAGCAGCTCACCCTACTATTCAGGCATGACCAAAGGGCAATTTCAGGTAATACAGTCCAGTCCAGCTGGTGAACCTGGGTATCCTGAGGCAATGTTACAACTGCCTGATGTACACAGACAACCCTCTCCTCCTACCACAAAACATTAACATATGCGAGAGATGCAAATATATAGCTAAACTGGAGGCTAAGCTCTCTCCACCCAAGACTGGAACAGCAGTCATGAAGAGAAGGTTAACACTTGCACCACACCTCCAGCCTCACACAGACATACTAAACCAGCACTGTCAAAAAATACACATAAATACAAGAAAGCATAAATGGAGGCTCTAAATAAAAACCTGCAAAAGCATCAGAGACCTCCAGAGCAGACACCCAAAAAACCTGCACCTCCCGTCACAAACCAGACAACACATAAAACACAGAATCAGTGTGGCCCACAATCACAGCCCATAAGGCAAAATAACATACCTAACACACTAGTAATAGGCAACTCTATAGTCAGGCACACTGACATCCCACTCACTAGGCTGGGCAAGGAGAAGGTTACTGTTAGCTGCCTGTTGGGAGCCAGAATCCACCACATAACATAAGCACTCGGGTCACTCCAGAACAAGTACAAATATAACTCTGTCATTGTTCATGTTGGTGTGAATGACCTGAGACATACCTCACTGGACTACATGAAAAGAGACATGGAATAGCCCTTTGATCATGTAGCCCAGGCGGGTATGACCCTGACCCTGAGTAGCATCCTGCCCTCACCAAGAATGATACCGCAGTATAAAGAAAAAATAATCAATTTCAACAATTGGCTAAGCTTCTGGTATCATTCAAAGGGGATCCAGTGTCTGTCTGCCTGGGACGAAATGCTCGACAAGCCTCGTTGCTTCGCAAGAGACGGCTTGCACCTGTCGCCCCTAGGCTTTTGAATACTGGCCAAGGCTCTTCCTGCCCCCATAGTGCCTTTTTTAGGCAAGGCTCAAAAGTCAAATCCACCTCCATAACCAGCATAAATAAAAAAAAATGAGGGTTATGCTACTCAATGCCAGGAGTTTATATCTCAAAATGCACGCGCTTGAAGCACTCCTCAGTATGGAGAACATCGACATCTGTGCAGTAACTGAAACCTGGTTCAAGGCTCCACAGAGCACCCCAGCACTACCGGGCTACAACTCATACCCTACATTTCGGCCACAGAACATGGACCGAAACAAAAAAAGAGGGGGTGTATCCATATTCATCAAGGATACTTACACCTCCAGGTTAGTGGCGCAGCATGATACCTCTGAGATCATCCATGTGCAACTAACATCGGGCAAATATGCAATGCAAATTGTGGCCTGCTACAGATCACCCTCCATGACTCAGGAACACTTCCACTACACCTTTCTGGAGACACTGGAAAACATGAAGGTCCAACCGAACACTCTGATATGGGGCGATTTCAATTACAGTATCGTTAACTGGGAAAACTGCTCAAGTACAAACTCCCAGGTCAAGTGCTTCCTGGAATTTATCAACTCAAATGCCCTGGATCAGCTGGTAAACTCCCCTATCAGAGGTGAAAACATATTGGACCTGGTCATCACCAACATGGGCTTCAGGTGTTCCGCACCAGAGGTCAACCCGTCACTGGTTAGATCAGACCATAAACTAATCACTCTGGATGTCCACACCACACCACCACCCCCAACCAAGGAAAACACAGAGAAAAACCTTTCTATAGCAAACTTCACCTTACTTAAGACAGAGGTGGTAAGTTTCACAGCCCCCACACCAAAGGATAACAGTGTCCAAGATGCAGGAACCTTTACAAATGCACTCTATGAGCACCTGCAAGGAGGCATGGATCATGCCATTCCTAGCAAAATCAAGACTCACTCCCCTAAGAGAAGGAAACCAATCTGGTGGACCCCTGCCATAAACAGGCTATAAAATAGAAGGAGGAAACTAGTTCAGAAAAAAAAGCAAATCCCAAGAAGGAAAGACATGCCTGATCAGTATCAGTAAGAAACTAAGGTCCCTCATAAAATCATCCAAGGCTAACCTTGAAAGAAAAATAGCCAAGGATTCGAAAGATAACCACAAAGCCTTCTTTAGCTATGTCAAGAATCTAAGTGGCAACTCGCAGATATGCTCTGAGCTAGTGCAAAATAGCACAAAATATACTGAACCTACTGATATTGCCAACATACTGGCAGATAGATTCGGTGTCCTGGAAATCACAGACGCACAGGAGAAAACAGCCCTTTCAAAAGCCAAAAGCACAGTGTCAATGGAGCCAGATGGTGTCCCAGGCTGCATCTTGCACGAACTACAGAATGAACTTACCCCCCACCTAAACACACTGTTCAACCTCAGCCTCTCCACAGGCTATGTGTCCATAGAATGGTGCACAGCAATGGTTATTCTGCTCCACAAAGGAGGGGCCACAACTGACCCTGGTAACTATCGCCCCATAAGCCTGACTAGACTGGTCTACAAGGTAATGGAGCGCATCATCATGGAACTCATTAACAAAGACATTGGGAACCTCCAAACACTTGACCTGACCCAGGTCGGCTTTGTTAAGGGCAGATCATGCCTACAAAACCTGGTTGACTTCTTCGAGACAGTCACCAAGGCCATAGATGAGGGGAAGGTGGTTCACACAGCCTACCTTGACCTCGCCAAGGCTTTTGATACCATTCCCCACTCTGGAATTATAGAAAAACTCACCAGCCTGAACATAAACCCCTACGTCACGAGATGGTTTGCCAACTGGCTTACAGACAGAACTCACACGGTAAGAATAGCGGGCTCCAGGTCCGACTCTAAACCAGTCACAACTGGTGTCCCACAAGGCTCGGGGTTCTCAGAAGTATAGGCAAACACAGGAGGACTATGGCTAACCAAGTTCGCCAATGACTGCAAACTGGGAGCCATAATTGACTCTCTGGCTGACATGGACATTCTCCAAAAGGGCCTTAATGCGACGGACACCTGGTGTCAAAGTCATGGTCTCAAGCTAAATGCCAAAAAATGCATAGTCATCCCATTTGGGAAAAACAAAACAACCATGAATTACCACATAGGTGGCAGCCCCCTTAGTACAGAAGAGGTAATAAGAGATCTGGGGACCCAGGTAGGTAGTAATCTCTCCTTTGACAATCATATTGCCAAAGTTGTTAGGAAATCCCTCTATATAGCCCATCTAATTGCTAAAGGTTTCGCATCTAGAAATAAAGAGGTTATAGTGCCCCTCTACTCGTCACTCATCAGACCCATCATAGACTACAATGCCCTATTTGGGATGTACCTCACAAGACACTTCCAACAGCTGGAAAGACCACAAAAGTACTTCACCAAGAGGATTACTGACCTCAAACATATGTCTTATGCAGCCCGACTGGAAAAGCTCCGGCTGTACTCTTTGGCATATCACTTACTCAGACGTGATCTCTGCCTGATTTACAAAGCCATGTCCAACTCAGAATTGCTGGACATGCTCCACCTAAAGAAATCCAAGTCACTGCGAGCCACTTGCTCTAGTGAGCTAAACCTCACCACAACAATAAATAGAACATGCTGGAGGGATAGATTCTTGTCACAGAGACTCCCCATGCTTTGGAACAAAATTCCTAACTACATTAGGCAGAGCCCCTCACTAACATTCTTCAACCCTTTTGTGATTAGGTGGGCCACATAGAAGGATTTTCTAACCACTTTGGCAATGTGATTATCAAAGGAGAGATTATTATCTACTTGGATCCCCAAATCCCTTATTACGTTTTCTGTATTTAGGGGACTACCACCTATGTGGTAGTTTGTGGGTCCTTTGTTTTTCCCAAAGGGGATGACTATGCACTTTTTGGCATTTAGGTTGAGGCCATGATTTTGACACCAGGTATCCGTCTCAGTGAGACCCTTTTGGAGGATGTCTGTGTCAATCAGAGTGTCAATTATAGCCCCTAGTTTGCAGTCGTCTGCGAACTCGGTCAGCCATAGTCCTCCTGTGCTTGCCTGTACCTCTGTGAAGTATATGCCGAACAGGAGGGGTCCTACGACTGAGCCCTGGGGAATGCCACTTGTAACCAGTTTAGAGTAAGATCTAGCTCCCGCAACTCTCACCATGTGGGTTTTGTCCGTGAGCCAACTGGCAACCCATCTTATGACATAGGGGTTTATGTTCAGGCTGGTGAGCTTGTCTATAATACCAGTATGGGGAATGGTGTCGAAGGCCTTTGCGAGGTCTAGGTAGGCTGTGTGTACCACCTTTCTCTTGTCTGTAGACTTGGTAACTGTCTCAAAGAAGTCCACCAGGTTTAGGAGGCATGATCTGCCCTTAACAAAGCCAAACTGGGTAAGGTTCAGTGTTTGGAGGTTCCCAATGTCTCTGTTAATGAGTTCCATGATGATGCACTCCATAGCCTTGCAGCCCAAGCTAGTTAGGCTTATAGGGCGATAGTTCCCGAGATTTCTTGTGGCTCCACCTTTGTGGAGTAGAATAACCATTGCTGTGTGTCACTCTATGGGTACATAGCCTGTGGAGAGGCTGTGTTTGAACAGTGTGTTTAAGTGAGGGGTTAGTACGTCTTTGAGCTCATGTAAGATGCAGCCTGGGACACCATCCGGTCCCATTGATGCTGTGTTTTTGGCTTTGGAGAGGGCAGTTTTAACCTGAGTGTCTGTGATTTCATGGGCTCTGCATTCTTCTGATATGGTTATGGGCCCTTTTGTGGGTGAGAGTGGGGTGAAGTTTGCACTGAACCTGTCTGCCAGGATGTTGGCAGTATCAGTTGGTTCTGTGTATTTTGTGCCATTCTGCACTAACTCTGAGCAGATCTAAGCATTGCCACTATAATTCTTGACCTAGCTAAAGAATGCCTTGTGGTTATCTTTGGAGTCCTTGGCAATTTTTCTTTCGAAGCTTGCCTTGGATGATTTTATGAGGGATCGTAGTTTCTTGCTGATACTGATCAGGTATGTCTTCCCTTCTTGGGATTTTACTCTTTTCTGTACTAGTTTCCTGCTTCTATTGTATAGCTTGTTTATGGCAGGGGTCTACCAGACTGGTTTCCTTTTCTTGGAGGAGTGAGTCTTGGTTTTGCTTGGGATAGCATGATCCATGCATTCTTGTAGGTGCCCGTAGAGTGCATTAGTAAAGGATTTTGCAGCTTGGACAGCGTTATCCTTTAGCATGGGGGCTTTGAAACTTTCCTCCTCGGTCTTAAGTAACGTGAAATTTGTTTTTGAAAAGTTTTTCACAGTAGTTTCCTTGTCCAGGGGTGGGGGCGGAATGTGGATATCCAAAGTGATTTGTTTATGGTCAGATCTAACCAGCGAGGGGTTGGCCTCCGGTGTGGAACACCGGTCGCCCATGTTGGTGATGACCAGGTCCAATATGTTGTCACCTCTGGTGGGAGTGTTGAACAGTTGATCCAGGGCATTTGAGTTTATAAATTCTAGGAAATGTTGGGCAAGGGAGTTAGTACTTGAGTAGTTCTCCCAGTTAATGTTTGGGTAGTTGAAATCACCCAATATTAGGGTATTTGGTAGGACCTTTATGTTTCCCAGTGTTTCCAGAAATGTGGAATGGGGGTCCTGGGATATGGTGGGAGATCTGTAGCAAGCTACAATTTGAATTGCAGTTTTGCCCATTGTTGGTTGCACATGGATGATCTCTGAAGCATCGTGCTGTGCTACTAACCTGGAGGTGTGGGTATCCTTGATGAATATGGATACTCCCCCGCCTTTTGTATTTCTGTCCGGGTTCTGTGGTTGAAATGTATGGTATGAGTTGTAGCCAGGTAGTGCTGGGGTGCTCTCTGGAGCCTTAAACCAGGTTTCTGTTACTGCACATATATCGATTTTCTCCATGCTGAGGAGTACCTTGAGTGCGTGCATTTTGAGGTTTTGACTTCTGGCATATGAGTAGCATTACCCTCAGATTTTTGTTACTTGTGCTATTTACGACGGTGGGTTTGTCATTTGAGCCTTGCCTAAAAAGGGCACTATGGGGGTGGCAAGAGCCTTGGCCAGTATTCGAAAGCCAAACGGTGACAGGTGCAAGCCATCTCTAGTGAAGCAGCGTGGCTTGCCGAGCATGTCATCCCAGGCAGACAGACACTGGATCCCCTTGAATGACACCGGAAACTTAGCCAATTGTTGAAATTGATAATTTTTTCTTTATACCCTCATATCATTCTTGGTGAGGGCAGGAAGCTACTCAGGGTCAGTGTCATACCAGCCTGGGCTACGGGATCAGAGAGCTCTTCCATGTCTCTTTTCATGTAGTCCAGGGAGATATGGCTCAGGTCATTCACACCAACATGGACAATGACATAGTCGTATTTGTACTTGTTCTGGAGTGACCTGAGTGTTTGTGTTATGTGGTGGATCCAGGCAGCTAACAGTAACCTTCACCTTATTCAGCCTAGTGAGTGGGACGTCAGTGTGCCTGACTATAGAGTCACCTATTACTAGTATATTGGGTATGTTATTTTGCCTTAAGGGCTGTGATTGCATGGCACACTGGTTTTATGAAGTATGTGTTTCATGGTTTGTGTTGGGGGGGTTGCTTGGATGTCTGCTCTGGAGGTCTTTGTTGCAATTGCAAATTTTTATTTAGAGCCTTCTAGTATGTTTTTGTGTATTTATGTGTGTTTTTTGCCAGTGCTGGTTTAATGGGTCTATGTGAGACTGGTGGTGTGATGCCAGCATTTCCCTTCTCCTTTTGACTGTCTGATCCAGTCTTGGGTTGAAAGAGCTTAACCTCCAGTTTGGCTGTATAATTGCATCTCTCGCATGTATTAGTGTTTGGTGGTAGGAGGAGAGGGTTGTCTGTGTACATGAGGCAGTTGTAACATTGCCTCAAAATGCCCAGATTCACCAGCTGGACTAGAGAGTACACCTGAAACTGCCCTTTGGACATGCCTTGATAGGTACAGTGAACTGTTTTGCTGAATGGCTGGTAAGGTCAAATAGAGAGCTGTCCCCTTCTGTACAGCATAGGGGGGGTCTAGTGCTAGGGTTTATAAGTGCCTGCTATGAGTTTTGAGCAAAGGCCGGACTGAGAAATGAATGGCTTGAGTGCTTAAGTTGAAAGTTTGTCAAGTGCCAAGGGACAAATTGAAGAGGAGACTTTGTGGAGGTGGGAATGGTTATACCCTAGCTAACCGGCGCTGCCCGGTGCCCAAAACTGGGCAAATGCGGTTATTATAACAGGGAAATGAAAGAGATATAAAGTAGCCCAAAATGGCAAATAAACTACTAATTTCTTGGCTGAAATCACTCCTTCAGGGACAGACAGGCTGCTCAAAGCTCCCCTCTCTCACAGGTGAACAGAGAAACTTCCTTCTATCCAAGTAAAGTATGGGCAAACACAGAGATTTGTAACACAGCCCTGAATTCAGCACTAACCTGAAAACTGGACTATACTAGCTTAGAAAGGCGGGAAACAAGTATATATATATTTTTTTCAGAAAATAAAGCAGATACAATAAAAAAAAACACTTTAAATGCACAGGAAAGGTTGTTTATTGTTATATATCTCAGTTCAGAGTTGTAGTCAATGTCCCTAGTAATAAAGTAGGAAGAAACACAAATACAGTAAAAGCAGATGAATAAAGTGCAATTATATATATATATATATATATATATATATATATATATATATATATATATATATATACATATATAAAACAATAGAAAATTAACAGACTGATTTAAACAAGTTACCCAATTAACCAGAAAAAAAGCTCAAAGCTGAACCCTGCTCCAGCAGTCTTCAATCAGACAAGTTCTAACTGCACACTCCCGCTTTTTCCATTTATTTTCATTTTGTTTGCCAAGAGACTATGGGTTTTACAGCAGAGTCCCAGGAAGAATAGCTGCACCATATTGACATTCAAAACCAGGTATTGACAGCATGCAGTATTAGTATTTACTTCCTACATTTATAGTGATTCTCATTTATGATGTTGCACACATCCTATCATCATGAAGTCTAGCATTTGCAGCAAATATACAGAGACTATCAAATGGGACTTTGCAAATGTCCATCATCTTGTATAAAATTTACCTCATATAGTAGAGCGTATTCTTAGTAATTTGCATAAATTCGATAGAGGTATCCCTGATGTTTACAAATGAGTGTAGCAAAGCACCAAAATGAAACACTTCCCCCACCAGTTCCTTCAGCAATAAGTCCAAGTACACACAAGCACCAAAATGAAACATTTCCCCAAGTGATCCCTTCAGTACCATGTCCAAGAATGCACAAGAACCAAAATAAAACATTTCCCCCACAGATTCCTTCAGTAGTATGTCCAAGTATGCACAAGCAGCAAAATGAAGCACTTCCCCCACCAACTCCTTTAGCAGTAAGTCCAAGTACACACAAGCACCAAAATGAAACATTTCCCCAAGCAATCCATTCAGTACTATGTCCAAGTATACAGAAGAACCAAAATAAAACATTTCCCCCACCGATCCCTTCAGCAGTATGTCCAAGTACACACAAACACCAAAATGAAGCACTCTCCCCAGTGCCCCTTAAGCAATATGTCCAAGTATCAAAATGAAGCATTTGCCCCAATGACCTCTTCAGTAGTCTGCCCATGTATGTACAAGCATGCCCGAAGACATCAAAAAGAAACATTTCAGCTAACAAATCTTTAAGTACTCTGCCTATGTTTGTACAGGCATGTCCATGACACCAAATGAAACATTTCCCCAGCAATCCCTTCAGTAGACTGTCTGTGTATGCACAAGTACATCCCAGACATCAAAGAGAAACATTTCTACCAGTGACACCTTCAGTAGTCTGCCCATGTATGCACAAGCACCCCCCAGACATCAAAATTAAATATTTCCACCAACGACCCTTTCAGTCATCTGTTCATATATGCACAAGCATGTCCCTGACATCAAAAGGAAACTTTCCCCCAGCAACCCCTTATGTAGTCTTCCCATGTATGCACAAACACGTGCCTGACACCAAATGAAACATTTTTCTTTACCCTCACATCTCCATATTCTTCTGTTAAATTGCTGCTTACTGGCATAAATTCAGGGCCATTTATGTGTTTGGTATACAAATGAGATGATTATGGATTCATCTCTATGAATCCTACTGATACACAAACATGTAACACCCCTTAACTGCGTATCAGCTGCCAGCCTATCACGTATGCCTTAAGCATATTATGCTTTTGTGATAGGGAGGTGTATTCATAAAAAGGCCTCCGCATTTACATATTCATCTTGCAAGTCCGGGATTTGCATATCCATGTAAGCGCTGCTCTTCACAGATTATTGCAACAAAAATGTGAAGTCCTGGAATATGAATACCGGCCAGTGTAAAATTTACATCATACAATGATTGAGATACACATTCATTAACAAAAGATTTAAATAGAAAAAGAAACTGTATTGTTTTGTTGTTTTCAAAGGCATTGTATTATATTCGTTATTTAGGATGACTACATGTAGTGCAGATAAAGGCTAGTTAGTGATAGGTGACGGCTTGCACCTGTCACCCCTGGGATTCCGGATATTGGCAAAGGCTCTTGCCACCCCCATAGTGCCTTTTTTAGGCAAGGCTCAAATTCTAAACCTACCACCCTAGAACACAAAAAAGGAAAAAAACTAAGGGTAATGCTGCTCAATGCCAGAAGTCTAAATCTCAAAATGCACGCACTCGAGGCCCTTCTCAGTATGGAGAACATTGATGTCTGTGCTGTGACAGAAACCTGGTTCAAGGCTCCTGAGAGCACCCCAGCGCTATCAGGTTTTACCTTATATCATGCGTTCCGGCCCCAAAATCCGGACAATACCAAGAAAGGAGGGGGGGGTATCCATATTCATCAAGGACACCCACACCTCAAGACTGGTGGCAACGCACGATGCATCGGAGACCATCCAGGTGCAATTAACCATAGGCAAGACTGCTCTGCAAATTGTAGCATGTTACAGGCCACCCTCACAAACTCAGGAACCTCACATGGCCTTCCTGAAAACACTAGAGGGGATAAATGTATCAACAAACACCATCATACTAGGTGACTTCAATTACCCTAATATATACTGGGAACACTACTCAAGCCCAAACACCCTAGCCCAAAAGTTCCTGGAATTCATAAACTCAAATGCCATGGAACAACTAGTCACCATCCCCACAAGAGGAGATAACATACTTGATCTCATCATCACGAACATGGGAGCACAATGTTCAACACCGGAAGTATACCCCTCACTGGTGAGATCAGATCACAAACTAATCTCGCTGGAGGTCCTCATCCCACCCCCTCCTGAAATAAAAAAGACCACAGTAAAGAACTTCTCAAAAGCCGACTTCACACTTCTAAAGACTAGTGTGGTCTCCTTTAAGGCCCCTGAGCCATGGAAAACAGTACTCAAGCCTCTGAATCACTTACAAACACCTTCTACCAGCACCTGCAGGACTGCATGGATAAGGCAATCCCAAACAAAACAAAGACTCTTAGTACCAAAGGCAAGCGTCCAGTCTGGTGGACCCCAGCCATAAACAAACTCTACAATAAAAGGAGGAAGCTACTACAAGATAGAGCAAAATCCTTAAAAGGTAAGACACCCTTGATCACTATAAGTAAAAACTAAGAGCTCTCATAAAATCATCCAAAGCAAATTTCGAGAGAAAAATAGCTAAAGACTCAAAAGACAATCATAAGGCCTTCTTTAGCTATGTTAGAAACCTAGGAGGAAACTCCCAGATATGCTCAGAACTAGTTCAAAATGATGTGAAGATTACTGATCCTACAGACATTGCCAACATACTGGCTGACAGGTTCAGTGCAAACTTCTCCCCTCCCAAAGGAGAGATATCTATACCAAACGATTGCAGCCCCCAAACATCTCCAGCGCCCAAGTGAGAACTGCTCTCTCCAAAGCAAAAACACAGCATCCATGGGACCTGATGGTGTCCCCGGCTGTGTGCTCCACGAACTCAATGAGGAATTAAACCCACAGCTAGGACAGCTGTTTAATCAAAGTCTTACCTCTGGATATGTACCCAGGAGTGGCGCACTGCAACTGTGGTCCCACTTCACAAAGGCGGTGCCTCCACCGACCCTGGAAATTACCGCCCATTAGCTTGACAAGCCTTATCTGCAAAGCCATGGAGAGGATCATAATGGACCTCATAAATAAAGACATAGGGAATTTGCAGACTTTGGATCCAACCCAGTTTGGCTTTGTCAAAGGCAGATCATGCCTTTTAAACTTGGTTGACTTCTTTGAAACAGTCACCAAAGCCATTGACGAGGAAAGGCAGTCCATACAGCCTACCTCGATCTGGCTAAGGCCTTCGATACAATACCCCACTCGGGTATCATTGAAAAACTCATCAGCTTAAATGTTAACCCATACATCACAAGATGGGTTGCAAACTGGCTGAGTGACAGAACCCACAGGGTCAGAGTTGCTGGCGCCATGTCAGACTCAAAGCCTGTCACAAGTGGTGTCCCACAGGGCTCAGTCCTGGGCCCACTCTTGTTTGGCATCTACTTTTCCAGTACAAGCAAACACAGGAGGGTTATGGCTGACAAAGTTTGCAGATGACTGCAAACTGGGCCATAGTAGAAAACACATCTGACACAGATATCCTTCAGAAGGGTCTCACAGAAACGGATAACTGGTGCCAGAGCCACGGCCTGAAGTTAAATGCCAAAAATGCATAGTCATACCCTTTGGGAAAAACAAGGTTACCCCTAGCTACCAAATAGGTGGCAATCCACTGAGCACAGAAGAAGTTATCAGGGACCTGGGGACCCAGGTTGATAGTAGTCTGTCATTCGACACCCATGTAGCTAAAGTAGTTAGGAAGACCTTCTACATTGCCCACCTTATCATGAAGGGATTCTCATCTAGATCAAGGGAGGTCATAGTCTCCCTTTACTCATCACTCATCAGACCAATGATTGAGTACAATGCCCCATTCGGGATGTATCTGACCCGACACTTGCAGCAGCTGGAGAGGCCACAAAAGTTCCTCACCAAAAGGATAAAAGGTCTCAAAAATCTGTCCTATGCTGCCCGACTGAAAGAACTCCAGCTCTATTCAGTCGCCACGCTTGCTCAGAGGTGACCTTTGCCTAACATACAAGGCCATGTCAAACCCAGATTTGATGAATATGCTTCACCTCAAAAATCTAGATCCATCAGAGCCACAAGGGCGGGAGACTTAAACCTCGACACGGCTATTAATAGGACGTGCTGGAGGGATAGATTCATCACCCAAAGACTCCCTATGCTGTGGAACAAAATCCCGGTACATGTGAGGCAGAGCACCTCGCTGGCCTTGTTCAAGAGAAATCTTGACCAATGGATGGGAGATCGCAGATATACCCCAGGGATTACCTCAGTATCACTGCTCGACAGAGGCACAGCAAAATAATGGGTATAGTTCCCCATACTAAAGGGGTGGCTTAAGCCACAAAACGATGGGCTAGGCTTGTAAATGTCCTCGGGCAGATAGCCTAGTATGAACCTATGAACCTATGAACCTATAGTGAAGTAAGCAGACTGTAAAAGAAAAGTCAGTCCTTTTTAGTTCTGCTGGGATGGCATTCCAGAGTTTAATGACATAGTTGAGAGTACACTGAGTCCTCAAATTAGTTGTTTGACTTATTTATTTTAAGTAAAAACAGAAACAGGTGATATAACATTACTAAAGGAAGATGAGGGTAAGAAATGTCTTTGGCTTTATCCTTAGCTACTGAAGTGCATGTGAAGATGGGCAACATCCCCTCAAAGCCCGTACAGCTAACTCATACGTTCATATTCTCCTTATTGTCCTCCCTCCAAAAAGGCTGCCTTTCACTTGCCATAAGCTGTGCTTGACACCCTCATCACCACCACTCTGACACTTTCCTCTCTGTTATTCATCCATTGATTAAAGAATCCTTAAGGAATTCTGGATCTTGACTATAATGGTTATAGACATTTCTTACCGTTGTCTTTGGCCATGGACTTGTTACTACATTCATAATTTGTCAGCCTGCATTCCTTTTTATCACATTTACCACTCCATCTTTCCCCCCATTTATCAGCACACTAGCTTCCTCATGTTTTTATACTTTGAGTTTCACAGACTTCCTTTTGTTCAGTTTAATTCCTCAACCAGCAGATTATCTTAAGTCTGTACATGACCTTTTCACTCTTTATTAAACTGTTGAAGCCTTCACATACTGTGTTTCCATTTTCTTGCCCCCTTTCTTTATAACCTCACCTTCTCCATGATTTTTACTACCAATTAAATACAAATTCAGTCACCCATATGCTCTCCTTTCCCTTGTCTTTCTTTCCTGTTTTACCTATTTAAGTATATATGCCTGTTGAGCATTACTAATAATCTAGTGATTTTACTCTCTTCCCTTAGTTCAAACATTCTTTCAAGCTTCCTTGTATGCCTTTTGTACCACTGTCTAAATAAGGCTTACCCAGTGAAAGAACCGCACACTACTTTTCTGTCTAATCTAGTCCACATGGGTCTACTATGTTACCTCAAAAATGTATGAGAGCAAAACACAAAAGCGTATTCATTTCAGCATGGATCCCTTTAACTTAAGTATGTATACACTATGTGCATATGTGTATAATGTGCTTGAGAATATGTGCAAATTTATAATAATAAAAATAGATTTTTTTTCAAGGAGAAGTCTGATTCCCCATGTGGGAAGAAAAGACGCCCCTTTGCTGATATATTGTCAATCTAAGGAGGTGCTCTGACTTTAAAAAACATATCATTATTTAAATGTGCAAATACTGATTTCTCTTTTTCTACTACCCTCCAAATAACATACATTCAAGTTTTTATACATTGCAGTTGTAACCCAGCAAGTGAACAGTTGCTGAAGAAAGAAAAACTCAAGCAAATACAATTGAATGCCTAAAGATCACACAAAGGAAGTTCAAGCATGCTAAATCAGTCCACACCTACTTTTTCTACTTGATGTAGTCCGCACAACATGCTTTTCTCACTAGAAGAGCTATACATCTCCTCCTGTTTAAACAGTCAGAAGTGTAGCAAGCTATTCTGCCATCTGTTGCCATCTCCCGATCTAGTGTCTCCCTCAAGTCTAAGTAGTTGAGGCAAAAAAAAGGTCTTCTGCTTCTATTCAAAACAAAGATAAAAGACAACCAACCAAACAGACTCTGTGCTGTAGTCTGCAGCTACTAGTCCACACACAGGCCAAACTTACTGAAAAAAAGAACTCTTCATTTTAAACTGTATCAACATTTGCAGCAAGCAGCTGCTAAAGTCCATACATGGAATGCTAAAGCACTTTATTTCTGAAGTAAAAAAAATCTTTCTTTTTAAACTGTAGCACACTGCTTGCTACATTTGTAGCAAGCAGCTTCTATAGTTTATGCCACACACAGACTGCAAAAGCATTTAAATTCTGTCTGACCACAAATGCAATACTGACATTAACGACTGCCAGTAATGCACATATACAGAAGATCAGTAGACTTCTATCGATCATTCCCCAATACACTTTGCTGCTAGGACACTTGCCATCTTTGCCTCACCCTAACTACGCTACTGATACCAGTCATTTATCAACCATATCTATCCTTCTGTGACAAAAACAGCATCAAATTCCTTTCCCTTGTATCTTTATCTTTTCAGAGTGTGTCTCACCATAATTGCCTTCTTCGTGTAACACTTACTAAAGTAACATGCCTAATAAGGAACTATGTAGCATTATAACATTGTATCATGTTAACCATTGTATCATGTTAAGCATTATATATGTATGAATGAATGAATGAATGAGTGAATTAATTAATTAATTAATTAATTAATTAATTAATTCTCTCAGTAGAGCTGCTTTCTGTTTTAACTTCCCCATTTTGTTTTTTGTTTTAAGAAATGTGCTTGTCCTGGTGTTTTTGTTCTATGTGTGAGATAGACACTTAAATTATCAAGGCTGCACATTTCACATATTTTTTCGTAGGTTGTCTCTTATTTCAATACACAGTGAATTCTTTGAGTTTGTATTTTGCTAAAAAAGAAGATATCAAGGTTGTAGAAACTAAAGCACTGTTGGGTTTTCCCGCCTGGGTGAGGAAAGTAAACCTACTTTTTTGTATGTGCTAGAGTTGTTTTCTGTTTTCATAGGTTCATAGGTTCATACTAGGCTATCTGCCCTAGGGCATTTATAAGCCTAGCCAGAGTGTGTTTGGCTTTCACCACCCATTTTAAATTAATTTTGCTATGCCCTTTTTCGAGGTTAGTATACTGTGCCTCTGTCTAACAGTGACACAGAAGTGATACCCGGGGTAAACCTACGATCTCCCATCCACTCATCAAGATTCCTCTTGAAGAGAGTCAATGAGGGACTCTGCCTAACCTGGACTGGGATTTTATTCCAGAGTGAAGGGAGCTTCTGGGTTATGAATCTGTCCCTCCAGCATGTCCTATTTATTTCAGTGCTGAGGTTCAAGTCTCTCGAGTGCGTAGCTCGATGGGATTTGGATATTTTGAGGTGCAGCATGTCCCTTAATTCCGGGTTGGACATGGCTTTATACGTCAGGCACAGATCGCCTCTGTGCAGGTGGTATGCTACTGAGTAGAGCTGGAGTTTCTTTAACCGGGCAGCATATGGCATCTGTTTGAGCCCTTTCATCCTCTTGGTGAGGTACTTTTGGGGTCTTTCCAGTTGCTGCAGGTGTCTGGTAAGGTACATCCCAAAAGGGGCATTGTACTCAATTATGGGCCTGATGAGGGATGAGTAAAGAGGTACAATGACCTCCCCTGATCTAGATGTGAATCCCTTCATGATTAGGTGGGCTATATAAAATGTTTTTATACCCACTTTGGCCACGTGGTTGTCAAATGAGAGATTGCTATCAACTTGGGTCGCCAGGTCCTTAATTACTTCTTCTCTGCTTAATGGATTACCACCTATGTGGTAATTTGTGGGCACTTTGTTTTTGCCAAAGGGGATGACTATACACTTTTTGGCGTTTAGCTTGAGGCCATGGCTCTGGCACCAGTTGTCTGTTTCTATGAGGCCCTTTTGGAGGATACTTGTGTCGTCTGTAGAGTCGATTATGGTGCCCAGTTTGCAGTCATCTGCGAACTTGGTCAGCCACAGTCCTTCCATGCTGGCTTATACCTCCGAGAAATATATACTGAACAAGAGAGGTCCCAGGACTGAGCCTTGTGGGATGCCACTTGTAACTGGTTTGGAGTCTGACATGGCTCCAGCAATTCTAACCAGGTGGGTTCTGTCCTTGAGCCAGTTTGCAACCCATCTCGTGACATAGGGGTTTATATTTAAGCTGGTGAGCTTATCTATAATGCCCAAGTGAGGTATTGTATCGAAGGCTTTTGCGAGGTCCAGGTAGGCTGTGTGGACCACCTTCCCTTCGTCAATGGCCTTGGTGACTGTTTCAAAGAAATCGGCCAGGTTTAAGAGGCAGGATCTGCCCTTAACAAAGCCGAACTGGGTAGGATCCCATGTCTGTAGGTCCCCAATATCTTTATTTATGAGGTCCATGATGATCCTTTCCATAGCTTTGCAGACCAAGCTAGACAGGCTTATGGGGCGATAGTTTCCAGGATCCGTTGAGGCACCACCTTTGTGGAGAGGGACCACTGTTGCTGTACGCCACTCTTTGGGTACATATCCTGTAGTAAGGCTGAGATTGAACAGTAGTTTTATGTTTGGGTTTAGCTCTTCTTGGAGTTCATGTAGGACGCAGCCCGGGACACCGTCTGGTCCCATTGATGCTGTGTTTTTTGCTTTGGAGAGGGCGGCTCTTACCTGGGCATCTGAGATGTCAGGGGGGCAGCACTCTGCTGGGATAGATATTTGCCCTTTTCGTGGGGAGGGGGGGAAGAAGTTTGCGCTGAACCTGTCAGCTAGGATGTTGGCAATGTCTGTGGGTTTGGTGTATTTTTTGTGATTTTGGACTAATTCTGAGCATATCTTGGAATTCCCACCCAGGTTCCTAACATAACTAAAGAAAGCCTTGTGATTATCCTTAGTGTCCTGTGAAATTTTTCTCTCGAAGCTGGCCTTAGACGATTTTATGAGTGCCCATAGTTTTTTGCTAATACTGATCAGAGATGACTTCCCTTTTTGGGATTTTGCTCTATCATGTAGTAGCTTCCTCCTTCTATTGTATAGTTTGTTTATGGCTGGGGTCCACCAGACAGGACGTCTGCCTTTGGAGGATTGGGTCTTGGTTTTATTTGGGATTGCATGATCCATGCATTCCTGAAGGTGTTCATAGAATGCGTTTATAAAGGATTCTGCAGTCTGGGGCGTATTTTCCATAGGCCTGGGGGCTTTGAAGAATTCCACCTCGGTTTTGAGGAGTGTGAAATTTGCTTTAGAGAAGTTTTTCACTGTGGTTTTCTGGGCAGCGGGTGGGGTTGGGATGTGAATATCCAGTGAGATTAGTTTATGGTCTGATCTTACCAGTGAGGGATACACTTCTGGTCTGGAGCATAGAGTCCCCATGTTGGTGATGATCAGGTCCAGTATGTTTTCCCCCCTTGTGGGAGTGGTAACAAGTTGTTCCATAGCATTTGAGTTTATAAATTCTAGGAACCTTTGGGCTAGGGTGTTGGAGCTAGAGTAATGCTCCCAGTCTATATTTGAGTAGTTGAAGTCGCCCAATATAATGGTGTTTGGAGAGACCTTCATATTTTCCATTGTTCTCAGGAAGGCCAAGTGGGGTTCCTGGGTTTGGGAGGGTGGTCTGTAGCAGGCTATAAACTGGAAGGCAGTTTTACCCACTGTTAGTTGCACATGGATAGTCTCTGATGCTTCGTGCTGTGCCACCAACTTGGAGGTGTGGGCATTTTTGAAGAATATTGATACTCCCCCTCCTTTTGTGGTTTGGTCCAAGTTTTGGGGCCGGAAAGCATGGTATGAGGTATAACCTGGTAGTGCTGGGGTGCTCTCGGGAGCCTTGAACCAGGTTTCTGTTACTGCACAGATATCGATGTTCTCCATGCTAAGGAGAGTTTCGAGTGCATGCATCTTGAGGTTTAGACTTCTGGCGTTGAGTAGCAGTACTCTTAGTTACTTATCCCTTGTGATACCTATGGAGGTGGGTTTGTCTTTTGAGCCTTGCCTAAAAAAGGCACTATGGGGGTAGCAAGAGCCTTTGCCAATATCCGAAAGCCCAGGGGTGACAGCTGCAAGCCATCCCTAGCGAAGCATCGTGGCTTGTCGAGCATGTCATCCCAGGCTGACAGGCATTGGATCCCCTTTGAATGACACCAATACTTAAGCCAATTGTTGAAATTGATCATCTTGTCTTCATATTGTGGCATCATTCTTGGTGAGGGTAAGATGCTACTCAAGGTCAGGGTCATACCGGCCTGGGCTACATGCTCAGAGAGCTCCTCTATGTCTCCTTTCATGTAGTCCAGGGAGGTACGTCTCAGGTCATTCACACCAGCATGGACAATGACTGAGTCATATTTGTACTTGCCTTGGAGTGACCTGAGTGCTTGTGTTATGTGGCGGATCCTAGCGCCCAATAGGCAGCTCACCGTGACCTTCTCCTTGTTCAGCCTGGTGAGCAGGACGTCAGTGTGCCTGACAATAGAGTCACCTATTACAAGTGTATCAGGTGTGTTGTTTAGCCTTAAGGGCTGTGACTGTTCGGCACACTGGCTTTGTGAGCTATGTGTTGCACGTGTTTTTTTTGGGGTAGCGGTTGCTTGGGTGTCTGCTTTGGTGGTCTCTGCTGCTTAGGCAGATTTTTATTTAGAGCCTCCGAGTATGTTTTTGTGTGTTTATGTGTTTGGTTTGCTGTCGTGGTAGGTCTATGTGAGACTGGAATTATAGTGAGTGTAGTTTCCTTCTCCTCCTGTCTGGTTACGCCAGTACTGAGTTGAGAGAGCTTAGCCTCCAGTTTGGCTATATGGTTGCATCTCTCACATGTGTTGGAATTTGTTGGGAGGAGGAGAGGGTTGTCTGTGTACATGAGGCAGTTGTAACATTGCCTCAAGATTCCCAGATTCACCAGCTGGATCGGAGAGGAGATTGACAACTGACCTTTGGACATGCTAGAATAGTATTGGGAATTCCTTTATAATTGAAAAAAGGGCCAATGGGGAACAAGGTACTCAAGGGGAGTTTGTGAGGGTGTAGTGCTTTTAATTTTTTAGTGCTGACTTATATAATTGCTTTAGTGAGCAAGTGCTAGGTAACTTAAATGTAATGTGTTACAGGTAACTTAAATGCAAAAATGACAAACAGTAACTTTCTTTCAAGTGAAACAAGGAAATAAGTACAGTAAGCAATGCAGATATCACTAGGGATCCACAGAATCGCTGAAAAGCCATGTTTTAGGTGGAATTAGCATTTCAGGGAAATAACAAGCAAACAAACAACAAGCATACAAACAAAGCTAGATTCAGCAGGCCTGGATCTAGTCTATGTTATAGCAAACAAAGTGTACCAATTTTAGTAAGAAACAGTTCAAATTTGCAGGCACTATAAGCCTTTAACCAGAAATTCCCAGCTCAGAAGGGCAGAGTCCAGCCTCTCCTCCCACAAGAGTGCAGACCACGAACCTTCTTAATGTAAAATAACTGGCCTGAAGCCCAAGTGCTTAAACCAGAACTAATACACTTTTACATACTTTTACCTCCTCTATTTTGGTTTCTGTTTAAAGAAATCTGCTATGCCTATTGTTTTTGTTCTGTGTCTGAGATAGACACTTAAAGTATGTAGGCTGCACATTTCCCATGTTTTTTCTATTGATAAATTGCCTCTTGAGTGATACTTAAATACACAGTGAATTTCTGTCCCTTTCTGTTTTGCTGAAAAGATTTCAAGCTTGCAGAAACTAATGCACTGCTGGGGATTCCCTGCTGGGTGAGGAAAGTAAACATCTCTTTTCTGTCGGTGATAGAGCTGCTTTCTGTTTTTTTTCCTCCATTTTGGTTTCTCTTTTAAGAAATCTACATGGTGTTTTTGTTCTTTGTGGGAGATAGACACTTAAATTATCTAGGCTGCACATTTCACATGTTCTTTCTTTGGTTAATTGTTTCTTGAGTGATACTTAAATGCACAATGAATTCCTGGACCTTTGTCTTTTTTTGAAGAGTCTTCAAGCTTGCAGAAGCTAAAGCACTGCTGGGGATTCCCTGCTAGATGAGGAAAGTAAACCTACATTTTTTTTCTGTGATAGGGTTGCTTTTTGTTTTACCTCTTCCATTTTGTTTTCTGTTTTAATAAATCTGCTTGGTCTGGTGTTTTTGTTGTATGTGGGAGGTATGCACCTAAATTATCTAGGTTGCACATTTCACATGTTTTTTTCCTCAGTTAATTGCCTCTTGAGTGATATGTAAATAAACAGTGAATTTCTGGCCCTTTATCTTTTGTTGAAAAGATTTCAAGCTTGCAGAAACTAAAGCACTGCTGGGGAATCCTTGCTGGATGAGAAAAGTAAACTTGTATTTTTGTCTGTGATACAGCTGCTTTCTGTTTTACTTCCTCCGTTTTGTTTTCTGTAATAAATCTGATTGGCCTAGTGTTTTGTTCTATGTGAGATATAGACACTTAAATTATCTAGGCTGCACATTTCACAAGTTTTTTCATTGGTTAATTGCCTCTTGGGTGATAAATAAATACACAATGAATTTCTGATTGTTTGTATTTTGCTGAAAAGATTTCAAGTTTTCAGAAAGTAAAGCACTGCTGGGGATTCCCTGTTGAGTGAGAAAAGTAAACTTATATTTTTTGCTTAAGATACATCTGCTTTCTGTTTTACCTCCTCCATTTTGTTTTCTGTAATAACAAATCTACTTGGCCTGGTGTTTTTCTTCTGTATGAGAGATAGACAATTAAATTATCTAGGCTGCACATTTCAAATGTGTTTTCATTGGTTAATTATCTCTTGAGTGATACTTAAATACACAGTGAATTTCTGGCCCTTTGTCTTCTGCAGAAAATATTTTAAGCTTGCAGAAACTAAAGCACTGCTGGGGAATCCTTGCTGGATGAGAAAAGTAAACTTGTATTTTTGTCTGTGATAGAGCTGCTTTCTGTTTTACTTCCTCCGTTTTGTTTTCTGTAATAAATCTGATTGGCCTAGTGTTTTGTTCTATGTGAGATATAGACACTTAAACTGTCTAGGCTGCACATTTCACAAGTTTTTCCATTGGTTAATTGCCTCTTGGGTGATAAATAAATACACAATGAATTTCTGATTGTTTGTATTTTGCTGATTTCAAGTTTTCAGAAAGTAAAGCACTGCTGGGGATTCCCTGTTGAGTGAGAAAAGTAAACTTATATTTTTTGCTTAAGATACATCTGCTTTCTGTTTTACCTCCTCCATTTTGTTTTCTGTAATAACAGATCTACTTGGCCTGGTGTTTTTCTTCTGTATGAGAGATAGGCTCTTAAATTATCTAGGCTGCACATTTCAAATGTGTTTTCATTGGTTAATTGTCTCTTGAGTGATACTTAAATACACAGTGAATTTCTGGCCCTTTGTCTTCTGCAGAAAAGATTTTAAGCTTGCAGAAACTAAAGCACTGCTAGGGATTCCAGGCTGGGTAAAAAAAGGAAAACTATAGTTTTTGTCTGTGATAGAACCACTTTCTCTTTTACCTCCTCCATTTTGTTTTCCTTTTTAAGAAATCTGCTTGTCCTGGTGATTTTGTTCTATGTGGAAGACAGACACTTAAATTATGTAGGCTATACACTTCATCTGTATTTTTCACTGGTTATTTGCCTCTTGAGTGAGACGTAAAATTACAGTGAATTTCTGGCCTTTTCTCTCTTGATGAAAATATTTCTAGCTTGGAGAAACTAAAGCACTGCTGGGGATTCCCTGCTTGGAGAGGAAAGTAAATCTATATTTTTGTCTGTGATAGAGCTGCTTTCAGTTTTACCTCCCTCATTTTTTTCTGGTTTAAGAAATATGCTTGGCCTAGTTTTTTTGTTCTATGTGGGATATAGACACTTAAATTATCTAAGCTGCGCATTTCACACATTTTTTCATTGGTTAATTGTCACTTTATTGATAATTAAATACACGGTGAATTTCTGGCCTTTTCTGTCTTGCTGAAAATATTTCAAGTTTGCAGAAACTAAAGCATTGATGGGGATTCCCTGCTGGGAGAGGAAAGCAAATCTATATTTTTGTCTGTGATACTTCTGCCTTCTGTTTTTCCTCCTTTATTTTGTTTTCTGTTTTAAGAAATCTGCTTGGCCTGGTGTTTTTGTTCTGTGTGGGAGATGGGCACTTAAATTATCTAGGCTGCATATTTCACATATTGTCTTCATTGGTTAATTGTCACTTGAGTCATACTTCAATAAATGAATTAGTGAATTTCTTGAGTTTGTCTTTTGCTGAAAATATTTCAAGCTTGCAGAGACTAAAGCACTGCTGGGGTTCCCTCCTGGGTGAGGAAAATAAACCTACTTTTTTATACCTAATAGAGCTGCTTTCTGTTTTACCTCCTCTATTTTGGTTTATGTTTTAAGAAATCTACTTTACCTGGTGTTTTTGTTATATGTGGGAGATAGACACTTAAATTATATAGGCTGCATATTTCCCATAGTTTTTCTATTGGTTAATTGTCTCTTAAGTGATGCTTAAATACACAGTGAATTTCTGCCCTTTTCACTTTTGCTGAAAAGATTTTAGGCTTGCAGAAACTAATGCAGTGCTGGGGATTCCTTGCTGGGTGAGGAAAGTAAACCTCTATTTTTTGTCTGTGATAGAGCTCCTTTCTGTGTTTTTCTCCTCCATTTTGTTTTCTCTTTTAAGAAATCTACTTGGCCTGGTCTTTTTGTTTTATTTTGGAGATCGTCACTTATCTAAACTGCACATTTCACATGTTTTTTCATTGGTTAATTGTCTTTTGAGTCATACTTTAAAGCACAATGAATTTCTGGAGTTTATCTTTTGCTGAAAAGATTTCAAGCTTGCAGAAACTAAAGCACTGCTGGGGATTTCCTGCTGGGTGAGGAAAGAAAACCTATATTTTTGAATGTGATAGAGCTGCAGTTTATTTTACTTCCTCCAATGTTTGTCCTTTAAGAAATCTGCTTGTCCTGGTATTTTTGTTCTATGTGGGTGATAGATACGTTATCAAGGCTGCACATTTCAGATGCTTTTTCATTGGTTAATTGTCTCTTGAGTGATACTTAAATACACAGTGAATTTCTGGCACCTTGTCTTTTGCTGAAAAGATTTCTAGCTTCCAGAAAGAAAAGCACTGCTGGGGAATCCCTGCTGGATGAGGAAAGTAAACCTTTGTCTGTGATGGAGTTGCTTTCTATTTTACCTCCTCCATTTTGTGTTCTGTTTTAAGAAATCTGCTTGACCTGGTATTTTTGTTTTATCTGGGAGATAGACACTTAAATATTCTAGGCTGCTCATTTTTATACTTTGCATTGGTTAATTGTCTCTTGAGTGATACTTAAATACACAGTGAATTTCTAGCTGTTTGTCTTTTGCTGAAAAGATTTCAAGCTTGCAGAAACTAAAGCACTGCCGGGGATTCCCTTCTTGGATTTCCCACACATAATCCCCTTTGTTGATCTGCTATTTAAACCTGGTAACTTTTAAGTTGCCCACCCCCTACTGTAAATTGAGCATAATAAGCTCCTGCATTTCTACACTGCTGTTGATGCATTGAATTATTTATTTGCCTTTCCTTTTGCTTGTATTGAAAAGGTGCATTTTGCCTCTCATTGTCAGTTCTACTGATTTACTTGATCTGAATTCATTATCTAAGTAGCTTTGGATAAAGTAGTGTATTTTTACACTCTAACAAGCACTTTTTTTTACATCAAGACATCAGTGGATTTTCAGTCTAGTGCACTGGGAGGTAGCCTGGTCTGTTTGTGTTAGTGAAACACTTGAGATTTTTGCTTGTAGTTTTATTGGCTGAAGGGCTTGTTTATTGGCTTATCTTGTTTTTAGTGCCTTTACAAATTCTGCAAAATTGAGATGCTCTTTGCTTATTTATACAAAGCAAAGTGCTTTTATTAAATAATAACACTTTTATAAGCTGTTTAAAGTACACTGATCTATCTATATCTTTAAGTTTGTTTGTGGTACCATTTGTATCTTCGAAGTTTGTTTGTAGTAGCATTTCACTCCTGACACTTCTTGCATTGTGAGGACTGGGAGGACTGGGATTGTTCATCTGGTGGTGGCAGGTTTTTGCCTGGTCTGTCTGAGTTGGGAAACACACAAAAGGGCTCTAAGTATGTTTTGCACTTCTCTTATATGCTGTGATTGTACTTCAGCAGTTTTAAAAAAAAACTGTACTGCCAGCTGCTGCTTTAAGTAAGTAATTGCATTGTATCTGTTAGTTTTAGGACTGCTGTAGGTAGTTTGTGGGGTCTTGTTACACTTGGGCTACACACCAGCTACTCTATATTAAGAAGGTGTTTTTCTGCACCCTTATAGCTGAAGTGTGGTGATCTACTGCATTTAACTGTTTTACTGCATTACTTGGTGCCTTTTTGACTATTTTTTCCTGTCTGTGCCTGCTTCATTATGTGCACTTGTTTTGCACTGTAATATAGCTTAGATAGCATAGACTACATCCAAACTTGCTGACTCTAGCCTGCTTTTTATACACTTGAACTGAAATTCAGCCATTTACATTAAGAAGGGCTCCCCTGCATCCTTGTGGCAGAATAGTGTAGAATGGATATATCCCTGTCTGAGCTGGGCATTGCTGGAGGAAGGATCAGTGCGTGATTTCCCATTGGCAGACTAGTTTAAAATTGTTCATTTTCACCTGTATATAAGCCTCACATTTGTTTGTAGTTGCCCCCCGCACAACAGGGATTAGCAGTGCTCTGTATAGTAGAAAACTCATAGAAACTGCTTTTTCCCTAGATGTTAGTCAGTTGAACCCTCCCAAGCTTCTCTGCTGTGCTGCGGGAAACTCAGCTGCACACTGATGCACTGTAGGCATCTCAGCTGAGCACTGAGCAGTGTCACCACACTCCTTCACCCCTAATCCTCAACAGAATAAGCACCCTTGTTTAGTTAGTTAATTTAGTCCTAGAGCAAAAGCTAATCTAACTTGCTTACTCCCCAACTAGTACTTACAGTTTAACCTGCTACAATGGACAGCCAGTTTCCCAACATTTAAACCAGTTAGCTTGATTGATATGAGCATACTAGGGCAGTGAAGTAATTGTCTCATATATACTGACTACCACTTGCTCCAAAAGCTAACAAATACAATATGTGAGAGTTGTAACTATACCATGAAGCTAGAATCAATCCTCTCATGTAACAATAAACAAGATATCAAACAGGTTGTCAGCACACACACAAACCTCTCCTCGCACACAAGACAAGGTCAAGTTACATAGACCCACCTATGTGGAGGTACTCACTAAGAGCTTAGCAAAGGACCAGAGACCTCTCAAGTGCAAACAGATTACACATACTGGAAAACTAACACATCCCACTTCACATAGCAACACACATACAAGTGTCTCAACAAAACACCTCAAAACCTAATGTCCTGGTAAGAGATCAGGTCATATCCACCCTCTCCAAGGCCAAAAACACAGCCTCCATTGGACCAGATAACATCCCAGGCTGCTTACTAAACAATCTAAATCAAAACCTAGCAGAACTGCTTGGCACTCTCTTCAACCATAGCCTGAGCATTGGCTTTGTTCCAGCAGAGTGGAGAACAGCAACAGTAATCCCCTTATACAAAAGGGGTCTATCAGCTGACCCTGGGAACTATAGCCCCATAAGTCTAACCAGTCTTATCTGCATGGCCAGGGAAAGAATCATCATGGACCTTATCAACTAGGATGTAGGTGACCTCCAAACTCTTGACCTGACCAAGTTTGGCTTTGTTAAGGGCAGGTCTTGCTTATTAAACCTGGTGGACTTCTTCGAGAATGTCAGCAAAGCCCTGGATGAGGGCAAAGCAGTACATACCACCTATCTTGACTTAGCCAACACCATTGACACAATCCCCCACTGAGGTATCATTGAGAAACTCTGCCAGCTGGGAATTAACCCGTACGTCACTAGGTGGGTAGCAAACTGGCTCACCCACAGAACTCATACTGTCAAAGTTGGGGATCCCACCTCTACTAGTAGACCAGTTACCAATGCTGTACCACAGGGATCTGTGCTGGGCCCTCTTCTATTTGGAATCTACTTCTCAGATGGCCAGGCAAAAGTAGATGGCCTGTGGCTTTCCAAGTTCACAGATGACTGCAAACTAGGTGCAATCATTGAGTCCCCCAACGATGTTAACATATTACTAAAGGGGCTAACAAAGACTAATGATCAGTGCCAGAGCCACAATCTAATGCTAAATGCAAAAAAGAATGTCATTATCCCCTTTGGCAAAGAAGTGGCCCCTGCAAATTACATTATAGATAGCACCCCCAAAGCTCAAACCCATTGGTGAGAGACTTGGAAACACAGGTTGACAGCAATTTAAACTTCGATCACTATGTCTTTACAGTAAAACATGATCTACATAGAAAGACTAAAGGCCCTGTCTCTGTACTCTGTATCCTATAGGCTGCTGAGAGGTGACCTCTGCCTGACCTACACAGTGACCTCTGGCCCTGCCCTAATGGAAATGCTGCATGTCTGTGAATCAAATGGGACAAGTCATTCGCTACAGGGATCTCAACCTAACCTGTGACATAAACAGAATATGTTGGAGAGACAGATATATCTCCCAGAGACTGCCACACCTCCAGAATAAACTCCCACTTCACATGAAGTAGAGGTCCTCATTGATCCTGTTTAAGCCCAGCCCTGACAATTGGATGGGAGACCATAAATTCACCCCAAGGGTAGCAGCTATGTCCCTCATGGACAGGCGCAGTCAGTGCTAAGCACTGATTCGCTATGCTAACAACAACCATCTAACCATGGTCAACTAGGGAAGAAGTGTATTACATTGGTAGGCTTGTTAAGGCCCTAGGGTCATTAGGCTGGTAACCTTCTGTGAGCCTATGAGCCTATAAACAGTCTGGCATTACCTCTTAATTTGTAAAACAAGTGACTCGTTACATTTAAACTCAAGCTGTAGAATATCTGTTCCAGGGGTAGCTGCATTACCCTGATAGCCATCACTCTTACCCACAATGTGCTCACTCTGAATGATCAAATATCCAACATACTTCCTTCTTTCTATTTTTACTCCCTCCAGTTTTCCTCTCTTATCAACCCTAATATTCAATGCATCCCAAATCCAGATACATATTTCCCTCCCTCTGATAATAATAGTCTGGATATCAGCTCTTTTGACACCTTCTTCCCATCATAACCACTAGGGATTTGCTTGGATGGTAGTACAACCTGTTTTCTTCCCTGAATCTCTCCAAAATCTCTAGCAGCCCCAGGAGAATTCTCTCCACCTGCTCTAATAGCAGCAGGAAGTCATCTATGAACAGTCGTGTACTGCTTTTTATAGTCATCCTTCCCATTTCCTTGAAGAAATCCCTTACTCTTTGCACCATTTGTTAATGGCCATCAAAAAGGAGGCTAGAGAAAGTGGCGTATGTATGGATTTTCATAGCTCAACTGGGAACATTTGATCCACTCACAATTTAGTGTATTTATATCTCTGCTTATATCTATGTCTGTGTAGTGACATGATTTTTTCCTGTTAGGAATTTTCTTAACAGAAACTGCATGCCCCATTTACAGAGCAATGTCTGTGGTTCCCTATTTAGTAACAGCAATGTATGGTCTCTTTCTTTTCATCCTTCTCTTAGTAGTGTGGAAATGTGGAAGTGAATGAAGTGGTACCTTTTGGCCCTTGTTTCGTGCCTCACACATGAGTATTGCTGTGCCATTGCTGTAAAATGTTTCTGTACTTAGAGGAGAACTTTGCTCTGTTCATCCAAATTTTCCCCTCCAATACTCAGAAATGCAACCACTCCTGTTTTAAGATCTCCTTGCCTGCTGCTGCCTACCCCACCTGTTACTAGGTGATGTATTCACCTGTCCTTTAGATCACATGTTAAACCGAGGTTACTACTGCTTGTGCTGGTGGATGTAAAAAAAACACAACACTTATCAGAAATAATAGGGGAAGTTTATCTGTGACTTGCCCAAAATTTCCCCTTGTTGGTTTGAATACCACCTCAAGTATATATAGGCCATTGACATAGTAGGACTAACCCAGTCAACAAAGTGAAAAATAAAAAAATTCTTTATAAAATAAAATTCACTCAGTCTCTGCAGGGATTGTAAGTGTATATTACACACACACACACACACACACACACACACACACACACACACACACACACAAAGTCTCATAACAAAGTCTAAGTCCTCATTTATGGCTCTCGAGTCAAAGTCAAATATCAAAATGCTTTGACAGTAAACTACTTGTCAATAATTTTCTACCTTTATTGTGGAACCACTGTTCTCCTCCTGGGATCTTTGAAATATTTCCAGAAAATAGTCATAGATTAATAAGGTTATAAACAATGTGTAGACAGAATGCACATACCCAGCTGAAATAATTTGTACTCTCCTGATGCCATACTTAGAGGTGGTGTCATCACTGGTCTCACACAGCAATGTGCAAACACCCAAAAGAGCAATCAGATTCAGCCAGATTTCAGATTTTAGGCTGGAATATATGGCTGTTTTATTATCGTTGAAGGCCAGTAGTGCTGAGTGTATGAACAGTACTGCATACATCTTAGTTAGCAATGGAACCTCTACCAAGGGTTCTTGCATCCTTAGAATTTAAGTAGAATCTGACTCTTTGAAGGCCAGTCTGAAGTATGCAACACATGCAAAAAAACAGAAGGTCATGTCACTTGTAGCATGACATATGTAACCTCTGAAACAGGGACCACTAACTTGTGTCATCAGTAAGAAGCAATAAATAAAGAAAGAAAGAAAGCAAACTCATAAGCCAAGTCTGTATTACCTGAAGTCTTATCCATAAAAATGACAGTGAAAATTATAAAACTCACTTGGCTTTCTAAAGGCATTCATACTTGGCTGCATTTCTCACACTTATCTGCATCTAATGAGAAATAAAGGCATATTGTAATAATGTTGATATAGCTCTCTTCTGCTTCTTTTTGTGTAGCTCTTCTGACAATGTTTTATTGATCTGTGTACTATAAAATTAATACTAAATCTGGCCTAGGCTATTTCCTGGGATCTGGTGAGAGAGTCAGAAATCATTATGACCGGTCACTTTCCAGGGTGGGAGGATCTATGCAGCTAAACAGCTAAGACGGAGAGAGACAGGGAAAGAATATCAGTAAGCTGGTTGCAGGAATGCTAGCTTTGACCTCATAATAGTTCAAGGCATGAAAAACAAAAAGTGCTGACAATTTGAAGTACATTTAAGCAAATATAATTTCACTACAAATTATTGAATTAATTGACATTTGCCCAACAGAAAATCACGAAATATAATTGGGGTGCATGGGAACTGTAGACCTGCAACCTTACTTGATATAACGGAATGCCAAGTTCCTACAAGTCAGAAGATGGCACATTTCTCCCATTACAGTGGTCTGAAAGTGTTAGGCTGTTTACTGTCAAATATTGTATATACAAACATGTGTGACTCACACGTGCACACGTAGCACACATGCACACACACACACACAATTGCTGAATACACACATATTCACGCAAACAAACACACACACACGTGCGCACACACACACACACACACACACACACACACACACACACACACACACACACACACACACACACACACACACACACACACACACACACACACACACACACACACACACGCACACTTCATGGCCACACACCAACACAATGTTCCATCATTTTTCAAAATGGAAACTATTCTTTCACTTGACTTATCAAAAGCAGTCTTCATTTAAAAAGACGACTTCTTTCCACTTTTCCTGGTTAAGAGTCACCAGAGTGGATCACCTGTCCTCTCATGATTGGCAGTGGAGTTTTACAGTGTCGAGTTGCCAGCCCGGTGCCCAACCTTCCAAAGAAGATACTTCATTTGAAAAGACTGCTTTCAGTAAATACCATTTGAAAAACATCATATTCAACAGTTTCCTTTTAGATTATCAACCACCATATAAAAATTTTGAACTTATTTCAACATTCATATTTCTCCATGTCTTCAATATTATTGCTGATGGCAACAATAACAGTGTCCTACTGAATAATACAAACAATGAGATCAGTTTGATTTCGGTACATGCAGCCAGTTTCTTGCCCCTATTTATTATGCTTCCCAAGAAGAGCTGATCAACATAGTTGGGTTTGTAATACTGATTGCAAGTTTATCAAAAATCTTTTCTTGTTTTTTCAGCTACAGCCGTCAGAGGACCAGATATTGCCATCTTGACTGAAGGACTGGAGGAGCAGGACCTGATCTCTTCCCAGTAGAAAAGGTAAGTGTAGAAAAAAATTAGAAACTTTTCTCTTTTGCATGTATTGAGTAAATCTCAATCAGATAATAAAAGAACACAATGGAAATTACTACTGTTTTGAAGAGAACACATTAAATTAAGCTTTGCTGAATGCATACACTTAACAAGTATTTAGTGAGTGCCAGTCCATTCTCAGGGTAGCCGTGGTAGTGCAGCAGTTAATGTTGCCACCTCACAGCAAGAGGTTCTCTGGTGTAATTCTTGGCTGGAGTGCCTTCTGTGCGGAGTGTGCATGTCCTCCCTGCGGTCATGTGGGTTTCCTCTGGGTGCTTCAGTTTCCTCCCCATCCCAAAGACATACTGCAGGTGGATTGGACACTCCAAATTGGCCTTAGGTGTAAGTGTATGCATGTGTGTGCCTTTTGTTGAAGGTTGGGCACTGGGCTGGCAACTCGACACCATAAAACTCCACTGCCATTCATTCTGTGGATCACCCCTAACAGGTAAAGCCAAAAGGAGAAGTCCCAGTCTGTTCTCAATGTTACATTATATTGTTTCTTGTACTACAGCATTTTTAGAAGATGAACTTAATGTTATAGTTTTCACATTGTAGCAGTTTTTGTGTCTAAAAATTGTAGAGTTTGGTGGAAGCCAAGAAAATTCTATAACTTGATCAAGATGAAGAGGATGTAATGGGTGCAGAAATCTACAACATGTTCATCCATGTATACTATAACTAGCAAGAGATTAAGGTATAACTCATTAACATCTGTGTGGTGTGCAATGCCACACCTCTAACAGCCAACACACATCTAGCATTCCAGAGTGTTTCCTGCAAAATCAACTTCAGAAGCATAGGATAAGCAAATGTGAGTATTTTGTAAAAATAAAAGCTATTACACTACACAAATAGCAATATTATCAGTAAGAAGTGTTCTTTAAAGTGATAATAATAATCAGGGAATTCACAGTTTTTCCATAAATGCTGTAATGTATCATTAATTCACACCAAGCCATAATTATATTTTTTGCTAAACTTTTATAAACAAATTGTCATATCTTGGAAAATGTGCAACATAGACATATATTGTTAGAACATGTTTGTTAATCAGACATAAGCTTTCACATTCAGTTATGAAATATTATCATAAATATGAAAATATGAATAATAAGTGGAAACAGTGATTTATTTCTGCATTGCAAGGCATTCTGTTAATAAATGTCTGCCTTTTCTAATATTGCCTATTATTAACTGAAAAGTCACTTAGTTAAAGAAGCCAGATCTAAAAAGGCACTATAAGCAGGAATGAGATAACAAGAACCTAATGTCACATTCTGAGCTTTAATTAACCTTTGTGAACTTGATTTCCCTTAATTAACTGAACAGGTTTATTGTATAAAATGTACCACACTAGATGTGTCCATATTTCAGGACCTGAGAGCCATATTTCAGTGTCTTGGGTATAACAAGGACCACGTATCGTTTTTTGTCCTATTTTTGCCCTGTGCCTGCTGCTGCTAATAGAGTTGTTTTCTGTTTACCTGCTCCATTTTGTTTTCTTGTTTAAGAAATCTGCATGACCTGGTGTTTTTGTTCTGTGTGAGAGGTACACATTTAAATTATCCAGGCTGCACATTTCACATGTTTTTTCATTGGTTAAATTGTCTCTTGAGTGATACTTAAATACACAGTGAATTACTGCACCTTTTTCTTTTCTAAAAAGATTTCAACCATGCATATACTAAAGCACTGCTGGTGATTGATTCCCTGCTAGTTTTTCCCACTCACTGTCCCATTTGTTGATATGCTTTTTAAACTTGGCAATTTTAAACTTCCCACCCCTACTGTTAATTGAACTTAATAAGCTCCTCCCTTTCTACACTGCTGTTGATGTCTTGAATTATTTATTTGCCTTTCCTTGTGCATATATTGAAAAAGTGCATTCTGCCTCATCGTTGTCTGTTCTACTGATTTACTTGCTCTGTTCTACTGATTAAATTATTTACTTGCTCTGAATTCATTATCTAGCTAGCTGTTGGATAAAGCAGTGTATTTTACACTGTAGCAAGCACTTGTTTTTACATCAAGAAGTCAGTGAATTTTCCATCTACTGCACTGGGAGATAGCCTGGTCTGTTTAGGTTGAGATTTCTACATGTAGTTTTTATTGGCCGGAGGGCTTATTAATCAGCTTATCTAGTTTTTAGTGACTTTATAAATTGTGTATAATCGAGTGGCTCTTGGCTCATTTATACAAAGCAAAGTACTCTTATTGAATAATCACACTTTTATAAGGTGCACTGCTATATCCGTATCTTTACATTTGTTTGTAGTAACATTTCGCATCTTTTAAGTTTGTTTGTGGTAGCATTTCACTCCAGACAATCTTTTACTTTGCTTTTACTTTAGAAGGACTGGGATTATTCATCTAGTGTCAGTAAGTGTTTACCTGGTCTATCTGAGCTGGGAAGCACACAAAAAGGCTCTTAAGTATTTAAGTATTGTTTTGCACTTCTCTTATATACTGTGACTACTTTAGCAGTTTCAAAAAATGTACTGTCTGTTGCTGCTTTACATAGTTAATTGCGTTGTAGGACTGTTGTAGGTAGTTTCTGGGGTCTTGTTACACTTGGGCTCCAAACCAGCTATTCTACATTAAAAAGGTGTTTTCTGCACCCTTGTGGTCAAAGTGTGCTTATCTAACATGTCTGAGTTGTGGATTGCTGGTGGAAGGCTTATTGTGTGCTTTCCTGACTGGTAGTTAGCTTAAAACTTGTTTCTCTTCACTCATATTTAAGCCTCACATTTGTGCAGAGCTGCTCTTCATGCAGCAGTGCTTAGCAGTGCCCTGCATAGACACAAAAGCCTAGAAGCTCATTTTTCCCTAAACAGCTGTCAATTAAACCCTTCCAAGCTTTTCTGCTGCTCTGGGAACAACTCAGTTTCACACCAAGCAGCATTGCCTTATTGATCATCCTTAGTCTGCACAAAGTATAGGTCTGTCTTGTAGTCTTACTCTACACGCACAGTCCTGTCAAATTAACCCATTCCCTTCCCTAATAAAACATACAGTAAGAGCCTGCTATCTTGGACAGGCAGTTTCCTATCATCTCTCTGGCCAACCTGCTAGATATGGGCATCCTGATGCAATGTAGCAATTGTCTCATGTATACTGGCAATCACTTACTCCTGAAACAAGCAAATACTTTATGTGAGAGATGTAGTTACCCTATAAAATTGGAGACAAGACTCTCACATAAGGACAAGCCGAATGCCAAACAAGTTGTTTGTATGCACACAATTCCCACACTAAATAAGGACACGACACATAAACCCACATATGCAGAGGTACTCACTAATGACTTACCAAAAATCAGAGGCCTCCCAAACGGAAACCACTTACACACATAACAATGCAAAACACAACCATAACATATAATAACACACACACACACACACACACACACACACACACACACACACACACACACACACACACACACACACACACACACAAAAACAGTCTCTCAACAAGTAATCTCATAAGGCATAACACAACAAAACCTAATGTATTGGGTCATAGGTGGCTCCATTGTGAGACACATGGCTGTTCCCCTCACCAGGCTGGAAAAAGCGTGGGTTACACTTTGCTGCCTTTCAGGTGCCAGGATCTGTCAGGTCACTCAACCACAACTACCAGTAAGATTCAGTCATAGTCCTTGTGGGGGTGAATGACCTGAGATGTACCTCACTGGACTATATGAGGAGAGACATAACTGAGCTCTCAGATTATGTGTCACAGGCAGGTATAAGCCTAGCCTTAAGCAGCACTCTACCTTTTCCAAGGATGATGCCACAATACAAATAAAAAATGATTGACTTTAACAATTGGCTTAGCTTCTGGTGTCAAGTCCAAGGGGATCCACTATCTATTAGCCTGGGAAAACATGGTCGACAGGCCACGCTACTTTGAAAAAGATATTCTATACCTGTCTCCACAAGGCTTTCAGATACTGGCAAAGGCATTAGACATCCCTATTGTGCCTTTTTTTAGGCAACATCAAAATAGCCAACCTCCCAACATAACAAAATCCTCTCTAGATAAACTCAAGGTACTGCTGCTTAATGTTAGGAGTCTAAACTAGAAACTGCACTCCCTGGAAGCACCCCTTACTTTGGAAGATGCTGACATCTGTGCAGTCACCAAGACATTGTTCAAAGGCATGGAAAGCACCCCAGCCATTCAGGGCTACAGTGCCTTCCTTACGTTATGAAAGAACCAAAGGAGGAGGTGTATCCATCTTCATTAAGGATAAGTACACCTCTAGATTGGTCAAACAATATGACTCTCTTGAGCTACTCCATGTCCAATTAACTGTAGGCAAAGCCCCCTACCACATCATAGCCAGCTAAAGGTCCCCACAGTGAAACAGGAAAAGCATACCTCATACCTGCACTTACTGGAGTCACTTGCCATACAGGCCAGCCCTTGCTCATGGGTGATTTTAAATACCCTACCATTGACTGGGAAACATACACGACCACAAACATACATTCCACTACAGGGTGGCTCAGTGGTGGAATGGTTAGCATTGCCACCTCACAGCAAGAGGTTGTCTGGTTCGATTCTCAGCTGGGGTGCTTTCTTTGTGGAGTCTGCATGTCCTCCCTATGTTTGCAAGGATTTCCTCTGGGTACTCTGGTTTCTTCCCACATTCCAAAGACATGCATCTGGAGCATTGCTTCTGTAACCACTTAAACAGTTGTGTAGAATCAGTTGTAAAATCAGGTCTTGCCAAAAAAACAAGACACCCTGGTGGAATCCTCGTATAAACAGGCTATACAACAAGAGAAAGAAACTAATGTCCAAGAACAAGAGGGAACTAGTTCAGCAGAGGAAGAAATCCCTCTCTAGCTTAAACAAACAAATTACAGATCTTGTCAAGTCCTCCATAACTAATTCCAAAACAAAAATAGCCTTCCTAGCTAAGGATAATCACAAGGCATTTTTTTCCTACATTTGAAATCTAAAAAGGAATAAACAGCTATGTGCTGAACTAGTTTTGGATGGCAGCACCCATATTCAGCTAGACATAATAACCAGCCTGCTAGCTGACAGATTTGGAGCAACCTTCACCACCTTGTCCCCTCCAGTTATGCCACAAATTATACCTGCCACCATTTCTCAGCCTATTATCTCAAGAGAACAGATCATCTTGTGGGACCAGACAGCATTCCAGGTTGCCTTTTAAAAAACTTAAAACATGACCTAGCAGACCCACTTGGATCCCTGTTTAACCACAGCCTGCAAACTGGCTATGTTCTGGAGGAATGGAGGACAGCAACAGTAATCCCTCTGCACAAAGGGGGACCATCATCCAACCCTGGGGAATTATAGGCCCATAAGCTTGACTAGCCTCATCTGCAATAACAAGGAAATAGGTAACCTCCAATCTCTGGACCCAACCTACTTTGGATTTGTTAAAGATAGATCATGTCTTTTAAACATGGTTGACTTCTTCGAGAAAGTTACCAAGACCCTAGACGAGGGAAAGACAGTGCATACTGCCTGTCTTGACCTAGCCAAGGCATTTAACACAATCTGCCACTCAGGTATTATAGGAAAACACTCCCATTTGAGAATTAACTACTACATCACCAGATTAATAGCCAGCTGGCTCACCGACAGGACACATGCTGTCAAAGTGAGCAACTTCACCTCTAGCAAAAGACCAGTCACCAGTGGCGTACTTCAGGATTCTGTGCTGGGCTCTTACTGTTCAGAACTTATTTCCTCAGAAGTCCAGGCAAATTCTGACAACCTGTGGCTTATCAAGTTCTCTGATTATTGCAAATTGCAAGCAATCATTGAGTCTCCCAACAATGCTAATATACTGCAGGCAGAGTTAATACAGACAAATAATTGGTGCCAAAGTCATGGACTAAAGCTAAATGCAAAAAAATGCATCATTATTCCCTTTGGGAAAGCTGACACCCCTGGTAATTACATTATAGACAGCACTCCCCTAACTGTATACCCAGTGGTATGTGATCTGGATACTCAGGTTAATATCAGTCTGAACTTTGACCATCACATATCCACAGTAGTAAGAAAATCCTATGTGGCACTTCTTATAAGTAAAGGCATCACATCTAGATCTAAAGATGTTATAATTCTATTATACATGGCCCTCATCAGACCAATAATTGAGTACAATGCTCCCTTTTGCATGTACCTCACAGACGCTTGCAACAATTGGAGAGACCACAGAGGTTTCTCACCAAGAAACTACAGGCTACACAAAACAAGTCTTATGTCTCCTACAGGTTGCTAAGGGGTGACCTGTGCCTGACTTACAGGGCAGTCTCTGACCCAGCCCTAATGGAAATGCTACACATTTGTAAATCAAACTGCATGAGGGTCACTCGCTCCAGGGATCTTAACCTAGCTTCTGACATGAATAGGTCATGTTGAAGAGAACATCTCCCAATGACTGCCACTTCTCTGGAACAAACTTCCAATTCATGTGAAACAGAGCCAGACCCTCTTCAAATGCAACCTAGATCAGTGGATGGTTGACTGTAAATTCATTCCTGGGGTGGTGTCCATGTCCCTCCTGGACAGAGGACGTTGGTATTCCTCTGCAAAATTCACTCACCTAACCACCGACAATTGGGGCAACTCCGGCTCAATATGGCTAGGCTTGTAAGGGCTCTAGGGGTGTTAGCCTAGTAACCTTCTATGAACCTATGAGCCACTGAGCTTCCCCTCAGTTAGACATTACCTTATCCAATGGGGGAACGGTGATTCAGACAAACATGAGGGTGATTTGTACTTGCACCAGCCAGCATGTCAGTAGCAACAGCTTTTCTTTATTTTGTAGTATCCTGCCCCTGGTGGTGACAAGAGCACCTGTATCACTGCACTGGCCAACTGTGCCCACTCTTGTTCATGTATGAGTGCTCTGTACATGCACCAGTGGGTAATACCATCAACAGTTTGGGTGGCCATGCCCACATTTTTTCAAGCACCATCGTGACATACCTGTAATCTATAGCCATGGTCACATAATTAAAGCAGCAGAGCACCGTATGGAAGCCACTATCCCTCCTATGGAAGCCACTATCCCTCCTCCCAGGATGGGCACAGCCATTCTTCATGCCTGTACCACCCAGCTCCCAAGTTGAACTCTGATCTCTTGAGCTGCACTTATGGCTTTCTTCCCCATACTACTGGTGCAGGCCAAGCCGCACATCTTTGGAAATAAGGCATCAGCTGCAATAGTTTGGAATGTGTAATATTTTAAAATTGCAATGTATAGTTGTGAAATTGCAGCCCTACTTGGTACAACTGACTCTGAAGTTGCTACACCTGGGAAGAAGGGACATTTCTCTCACTACACAGTGAAATATATGACAGAAAAAGTGTAACCACAGCAAAATATGCAAGTTAAATCACTCGTAACCAAAAACATCCCGCACATGTGCAGCTCTTGTAACATGCTTTCAAAGATGAAGAGATGTAAATAAAGCACAAATCAAAAACATTCATAAGTGTACACAATTTAATAGAAAAAAAAAACATACTCCACTAGTTTTAGTTTAGTTAAGCACTTCTGAAGTTCTTAACTAAACTAACACTAGTGGAAATGTGTTTTTCTATTAAGTTGTGTTTGCTTAGGAACATTTGTGATTTGTGCATTATTTGCAACATCTCTTCTGCTTTGAAACTGTTACAGGAGCTGAATGTGTACGGGGTGTCCAACCTTTTGGCTTGCTGGGGCCGCATTGAGTGAACAGAAATGGTCTTAGGGCCGCATATAAAATATATCATATAGTTAACTCTTTCGTTGCTCCGGAAGACCACAGTCGACCTCCTCGCTGTACTGTAGCTGCATTTGAACAATTAATAAATGTAATAAATGCCTAATATTTGCCTTAAAATTCTAATTCTCATTCTAATTCTGTAATCTAACAGTTAACTCTAACATCTTAGTTAATATATATATATATATATATATATATATATATATATATATATATATATATATATATATATTTTTTTTTTACAAATAAACACATTCACTACAGCACTAGCATTTCTCACTGGGAAAACCATTCCAGCAGTCCCAACTACGTAAAATGTCAACATCAGCAGCCCTACAATACTATAATCCACAAAAATAACCCAACAAATTTGCAATAAAGTAAAGAATTCACATTACTGACTTAATAAAACAATTCTGAATAAGCTACAAGAGGGTCTCACCCAAACAAATAACTGGTGCCAGAAATATGGCCTCAAGCTAAATGTCAAAAAATGCATCATCATCCCCTTTGAGGAGAGCGATGTCCCCACAAATTATCACATTAATAACAATGTTGTAAGCACGCAATATGTTGTATGGTACTTGGGCACCCAGGTTGATAGAAACCTGACTTTTGACCACCAAGTTGTCTCCGTTGTAAGGAAAGCTTTTTACATGGCCCACTTCATTAGTAAGGGCATTTCATCCAGGGACAAGGAGGTCATAACATCCCTGTATTCTTCCTTTACAAGAGCCATTATTGAGTGCAATGCCCCTTTTGGCATGTGCCTCAGCAAAACACCCTGCCAAAAGAAAGACTACAACCATTTCTGACAAAAAAGGTCAAAGGACTAAGTTCACTTAGTTATCCAAACAGACTAAAAAGCTTCTTGCTTTCCTCTGTTTCTCACTGGCCCCTATAAATTTCATCATTGGCTTGCTTTCCAGGCTAAGAAAGATCCTGCCTTAAGAGACTTCCTCTACCTCAGAAATACTGGTTATACTTAAAATGCTCACTACAAAGACCACAGCCTTCACTGCAACATAAACAAGCCACTTCTTATGGACAGGTTCTTGACACAAAAACCTTCAACTTCTGTAAAAAGCTCCTCTCATTATCAAACAATGTAGTTCAGCAACACGATGGCTGGATGGATAGCCATAAATGTAGTCCTTGGGTAAGTAGCATAGCCTTCATCAAACCAGATGGAAAATCCACATACTAACCTTTCCCAGCTGGATGGCTAAGATCTAATATTGGTTACTCAAGTCTAGTTGCGCAAGAAGAGGGGCATGTTTAACTAAGAATTCCATTTGCAAAATTATATTCAGTATACATATTAAATCACTCTCTCTCTTACACACACACACACACACACACACACACACACACACACACACACACACACACACACACACACACACACACAAAAAAAGACCCTACTTGTAAAATAGGCAACCTCAGTTATCACATGACACCCACTAACTGAATGAAATTGTCTGGAAGTCAAAATATCTGAAAAAAAATCATAATAGAGATGGATTTATCCATGCAATTTCCAACCACCAAAAGGACCATCAATAAATCAACAAACAACTGCTCGGCAAAAAGTAAATCAATAAGAAAACCATAAACTATAATGTTACATACTGTTGTAAACATATAGCTTGTGTCAATCCCCAGGTTTATCCATACCAAAAGATTGTTTCAGAGCTTTCTCCTAAAAACTTAACTCATTGATATTTGCCTTGCTGTAATTATAACTGTAAAAAAAATGTTTATAAGTTTATTCTGTACCTCAATGATTCTCACTGTTACGAGATGTAATCTCTGCCATATTGTATGAGTACTACATCCATAATTTGCTGTCTCTCTCATGTATTGTATTATATTGTTTTATGTTATTTTTGGAGCTTTTCTCCCTGGGCCTCCGCTGAAAATGGACCTGTGTCCAGTCGGACTTTCCCAGTAAACAAACGTAAAATAAAATAAAATAAATAAAAATAAACTTCCCTCCAATCTAAAGCCATTTGACATTCAGACATTTTAATTTGTGCAGAAGTTACTCACAGACTGACAGTTTACTGAGCTGTAATGCTGACCTTCGCTTTTGAAAAAAACAAATTCCCAGATTTTGTCAATGGCTCAAAGTGTAGAGAGGATTATTTATTTATTTATTATATATTTATTTATTTTTGGAAAACATCTTTAAAACTGTTAAATTGATTACACACCCAGAAACACAGAAAAGTTATTGTGATTATGTAAACCACAGGCTGCTGCAAGAAATCAAAGTCACATTAGCACTCTATGCTTATGTCCGAACAGATGAATCATACCTGTCAATTCCAAAAGAAGTAAAGTAGCTTAATAAGAAGGTTATTTGCAAGTTTACATGGCAGTTTATATTGGAAATAAGCAGAGATATTAAAAAGGCTCTGTTTTTCATAATTATGCCGAAAAGTCTTCCAAGGTAAATACAACTTGTGATTTAGTATGGAACCATACCTCTCAACCTTAGAGCAAGAAATCTGGACAAAGCGAAAAATAAAAGTGGGACACAGACCCAAAAATAGTTATGCATCACAGACGCCATTGAAACAACTGTAGCTGCAAACATTATACATCACTTATAATCTTTCTATCCCATTATTGTCAGTTAAACATTATATGGCTCATTCAGTCCTGCCTTCTTTTGCATCAAAGAAAACCATGCTTTGAAATGACAAATGCATTAAAAATAATAAATAAAACACATTGCATCAACATCCTGCAACTTCCTACCTGCAAGCAACCACAGAGCTTTCACTGAAACTAGGGCTGCTTGTTTCCCCAGAATGACAGCTCTCCCTAATTAAGTCTAATGGTATACAATCTACCAGTATCTGGACTACCTGAAATAAATTAAATTATGGCCTGTAAATTGAAAGTACACTTTGTTTAATTAAACTATATTTCTAAGCCCACTTACTATATTTTTTCAGTAGCATCCCAATATCCATTTCCAGGTCACTTTACAAGACATTGGCAGTTGTAGAGTTGGCATCCTTCAGAACCCCACAGGCCCACGCTAATACATTATCCATTAAATGTAAATATCCATCCACTGTAAATGGCAAGAAGCTATGTCTTAAAAAATCTGCTTCTGGCATGTGTACCCAAGTATTAGGTTTTGAAACAAAGAAACATATTCTCCACAGTCCGTAAGTCTCTGCCTTTAATAATCATCTACTGTTGCAGCACTCCCAACACATAAGCACACACATACACACTAAAATCCCCAAAATTTAAAAAATTACATTGTGCCCACTTGATTTGCCAGTATTGATGATCCGCCAAAGCTATGCTTACTGTTGTCCAATCTACAACTGCTTAGAACCCACCAATGAAAAAAAACAGTACTAGATGCTTTTTTGCTTGTCTGAAAAAACAATACAACTTTATATGCTACAGTCCCACAAAGTCAGTCCACTACTGACCCATTAACCCTAGGCTGCTGTCTCATTCTTACTCCCTGGAACTGCATTACCTTGGATGACTACTTTTATTTCCTAAGCAAAAGACACAAATTGGAAGATGAGGCAAAAATCCAGACATTCTTTGAAAATCCATACAGTTAAGAGGTTATGTGTTCAGGTTCAATACAACACTCTCACTGTCAGGAAAGCCACAATTTAATGAAAGTGTACTCTTAATGTATGATGTATTTGTGAGCTAACTTGTTTGTGTTCAGTACGTAGACTGATCATTGTTAGCCACTTTGTGCATGCATCTCTCTCTGTCATGCACACATATACACACATACACACACACACACTTCTTCTACTTTCACGCACACAATTCTGCTTTCATGCATGCACTCACTCACTCTGTACTTACCTATTAACACAGGTAATTGCTGTCCGTTTCAAAGGCAACAACGGAAAATCCATACATGAGTCCCTCTTCCGCGAGAACACACACACACACACACACACACACACACACACACACACACACACACACACATGATTGTTTGGCGCAAAATAATGGCGTAAACACACTGACCCTTTTTTGGCTCAAAAACAAAACTAGAAGGGTGCTTTGACGCATGCGCACACCGACATTAGCATTACAGGTCACAGGAGCAAAAAACACAAAACAAAAAAAGTGTTTTGGGGCATGCGTACATCAATGTTGCAGTTAGAGGTTGAGGGCCGCATGGAAGAGCTCTGAGGGCCGCAGGTTGGACACGTCTAGACTTTACAGGATGTTTTTGGTTATGACAGAAAAGGCTGAAACAAGGGGGAGGAGGAGATTCAGAGTCACACATAGTGATGCTGAGCAAAGGAAAAATAATGTAGTATGTAGTATATGCAAATTACCATGTAATGATATGAAAATGAGATTTCCCATGCAAATGAGGCACAGCTGTTATGTAAATGAACCAATACATAGAGAGATTTGGCGAGGCACTGAGCTGTGGCATTAACCTATTGTGGATAACAGGAATTGCTGTTGTAAAGATGATACAGTGTTTGTGATCCCAGCAGCTACAGCAAAGCAACATATAGTAGTGGCCACTGTCAGAGTCAGTGCCCAAAAAATAACAAGCTCCAGCCCTCTGCACCAATGTAGGTGGTATTGCCAATGCCTAACCAACCATCACTTGGCTGACCAGCAGATTGTGGACAGGCACCATTTGGATAGGGAGCCCATACGAGAGCTTGTGAAATTGAGTCGGCCACATGAAGAATCTAGGGGAATCATACCTCTCGACCATACAGAATTTCGTGGTGTTTACCGGTTTTGAGGGCAAAATAATGGGGTGCCATACATTTCTGAGTGGCCCCTTCAATTCCTGTTGAATTTTTTTTTTATTTGAAGTTGAGGCTGACATCATCACATGCAGGGGCATGTGCGATGACGTCAGCTTCGTGAGGCAGACTGCCAGCCTGTCAGAATTCGGCTGAGGGCTAGGACTGTCTCTCTGTCTGTTTACTTTTTTTATGTTCGTACATTGAAGATTCACAGTTATGGATTTAGGCGGGCAGCACAGCAGCAGTAGGATCAACTAGGACAGGATGAGAAAAAGAAAATTTATCTCTGGTAGCCCCTAGCTCAACTTCCTTTGTCTCCAGGTAAAAGAATAAAAAAAAAAATGCATATTTATATAGTAGATTCAGCTAGTATATAAATATGCATTAGTCAGATGGTGAATGTAATAAGAAATGTAGTGGACAGGTGAACAGTATAGCTTTTATTTAAATGTAGTGTAGTGTTAGAGTCCATTATGATGGTGGCTTTGAAATTTTATTTAGACTGGCTTTATGCTGTGTCAGTTTTGTCACAATCACTGTTTTATGACTCGAACTCCATTTGAGCAACATTTTTTATAGTTTTCCAGTGTTCTGTGTGAGGTTTGTCAGTTCCACAGTTTTTTTGAAACTGGTGGAATTAATGTAGAGACAGAGCTGGTCATCAACTTTGTAAAACTTGGTTTTGTTCACCACACATGCTTACAAGTTCACTGTGTATAACTTTTTCAACCAATTGATATTTGTGCAATACAGTGCACGTGAGCTACTTAAAATCAATAAATGGGCAAAATGAAACACTGCATCAATTGAAAATGATGGAGTTAGAATAAAATAAATGTGCAAAAATACATAATCACCATCGATATTCCTTAACCTGAACTAGTAAAAGGCGTGTGTCAGTACACGCTCATATTTGCATACAGTGGTAAAACCATTATCAAAACATATATGTGCATACCTTTCAACCCTTCCTCCCCAAAAAAAAGTGTGGAGGAGCAGTACATTTCAAAATATGAATGCAAAACAGCTGGTAACAGCTTTAAATAATATGTTGACAGCATGAATAAAATAAGTCGCTTTTCAAGCAACGGAATATTTTGTTAATAGTAGCAGTGATTAATTTTTGTTGACCTTTACTTCTGCATAAAGTTGTTAGTGCGACAAAACTCCATAACGGTGCATTTTTATGATGCAACGCGAGGAAGTGTTTCTCAGAATGAGGTACATGTGAGAATAAGGATGTGTATGTCTGTGCAGTGCCAGTGACACTTTAATATCACCGTGACTGAAAAGTTTAAATGTTAGCTGTACCTATAATTTACTTCACTGAATTTTTGTCTACTACATGCACAGTCTCTCTCTCTCTCTCCCTCACACACACACACACACACACACGCACACATACTTCATCTAGGATTTGGACAAATTTCTGTTGCTAACAGAACCACTATGGCATTAGCAGTTAAATCTATAAGTTGTTGATTTGTAGGTTAATAATGAGCATGGTGTGTGTGAATCATGGACTTTGTGTGTGTGCAAGCCAACAGCAAAAAATTTCATAAGCAGCAGCCAGCAGTGCAGAAGAAAGCCCAAAACAATGAAAACTCAGAACACTGAAACTTTGCATCATAAGACTGAAAACTACAACACACATAAGTAACATCACCTCCACCTTTAACAACACCAAACTAACAAACACACTTTGTACACACCCCGTAAATTAAATATACCAACTCCAAGATCACACTACAATGGAAAAAAATGAATTTCTAACCTCACAATATCGTGATCACCATACAGAATGTAAACATAATGTCTAAATTACTTACCTGTATGGCCTAAAAACACATACAGATTGACAAAATAAACACTTTTTCCCCTACTCACTTCTCCCAGCACTTCTCAGAAGTTTATGTCTCAGCTTTCCCTGATTTTTACTCAAATTTTAGCTCTGTCCCTCTTAATCCCTCCTAAAACTGGTGACTTTTGGAGAAAAGTTGGTGAATTACACTTAATAAATAATGACACTAATTAAACTTACAGACTTCTTTTACTTCAGAAAATGTATGTTAATTCACATCCAATTATTCTGGCAATGTTTCAAGTTAATGGTACTAATATTTTGAAAGTGTCCCTGATTATTTCTGGATTTGTCCCTGATTCTGAGATTTGTCCCAGAACACTAACTTAACTTCCATGAAAGCAACACATGCATATGTTTACGTTCTGTATGGTGATCATGTTACAGTGGGGTTAGGAAATTAACTTTGTTCCACTGTAGTGCGATCTTGGAATTGGTATAGTCAATTTATGGGGGGGGGGTACAGGGGGGCTTGCCCCTCTGCAGAAATGCAGTAAAAAGTGTGTTTCTTAGTTTGGTGTAGTTAGGTGGAGGGGATGTTATTTACATGTGCATTGTAGTTTTCTATTTGAGATCAGTGTGTGGAGTTTGTGGCAAATTTAGCTATTTTATTGTAACAAGTTTCAAGCATGCCTAGATCAGGTTTCTTTAGGTTAATGAAGATAGGAGAGGCATATAGCAGGATGGAGAGTAGGTGAGTTCTGGCATTTGCCTGTCTTTTAGTGTTGGTGAGAAAAGGCTTGATTCTATACTGTACAGATAACCTAGTTTAATATGTGTCTTTTTGATGGACTGGGATAGGTGTTTGTCGAATTTCTAATTTTATTTGGGATTTGGCTGTTATGGTGTTGTTGGAAGAATATATTTGGAATGGAGTAGGGGGTTCTTGTGATTTGCTGGGGATAAAGAGCATCACTTTACTTTTGGATGGGATCAGAATCAGCTGTTAATCAGATAAACAGGATTCGACAGCTGAGAAGGACTGTTGAGTCATAGTGTCAAGTTGTTTTAGGGAAGGTGCAGTGCATATAAGAGTAGACTCATCTGTGTATTGAATGATGGAGACTAGGGGAGTAGATGTATGGAGTCTATTGGTAAAGATACTAAAAAGTAGAGGTCCCACTTATGCCATTATATATATGGACTCCTTTGAAAAAAAGTTCATTTACCCCACAGATTTCTTTAAACATAAAGTTATCTTGTATAAGCGTTTTATTGATGACTTACTTTTTATATGTAAAGGGGATGTATTAGAATTTTGTGAATTTTTTGAATCTTTGAATGCAAATGAACATAATCTCTCATTTTCGTATGAGATTAATAGAAATCAAATTAATTTTTTGGACCTGACCCTATTTGAAAGAAATAATACTATTGGATTTAGACCCTACAGGAAAAGTACGTCAGTTAATATGTTCTTGCATGCCACCAGCATGCATCCCCCCCACTTGTTAAGAGCTTTGCCTTATGGAGAATTTAAAAGAATATATCAGCATACTAGTATAGAATCTGAGTTAGATTATGAGTTAAATGAGGTATTTCTTAGATTATGTGAAAGAGGGTATGAAAAAAAGCAATTATTCAAAAGTATGAATAATGTTATGAACAAGCATAAAACATTTAGGAAATCAGAAATGAATGTTTTAGATTTAACCAAAAAAGATAGAGACGTGGAAGAGGTATTTTTTGTGACTAGGTATACAGCCTTTTCTGAAAAATTTGTTTCTATAATAAAAAGATTTTGGCATTTGGTTAGTGAGGATGATTGTATAGGTGAGCTTTTTCCTCACCACATAACGTTTTCATACAAAAAGGGAAAGAATTTAAAAGAAATATTAAATAATAACCTCTTAATAAAAAGAACTTCTCATACTACTAACTTGGGATCTTTTAGATGCGGTTCCTGTAGTTTATGTGATAGAATTATTAATATCAGGTCCATTAATAATGTGAACCACTACCCCAAGCACTATTTCAATTGTAAGTCTATTGGCGTTGTATACACACTTACTTGTAGTTGTAATAATACATGGTATATTGGACAAACCAAAAGAATGGTTAGAGTTAGAATTCTAGAGCACTTAAGAGACATTCGGAATTTAAATTTGTCTAGTCCAGTTGCTAAACACTTCTTTGAAGCTCATGAAGGGAAATCAGATAGTTTAAAATTCAGCATTCTGGGTAAGCCTTTTTGTTGTAGAGGTGATAACATTTGTGATAGATTATTGGAGCTAGAAACTAGGATGATTTTAAAGTTCAATACTTTAAAACCTTTTGGTCTTAATTTAGAATTAGGAATATGATGAATTATTTGATGAATTATTTAATATATTAACAATATTTTTTGATAATTAGATTTATATAATAGAACAATATATTTATATTTATACATGATATTATCAATAAAACAGTATAATTAGTATATTTAGAATGTATATAATTCATATGAATATTTATCCAAAAATCATAGTATGATCACTTTAAATATGTATACTAGTTCTTTTCCCTCCTTTTTTTGGAATTAATTGTATAACTAATTGATTGATTGATTCAATTAATGTTTATATAAAATACTGCCATTGTGCTATATTGAATTGTGATCCTTTGGAGGCGAATTGCCGAGGTACCAGGTCTTTTGGAAAAGAAATAAAAGAAATTTTCGCTGGATTAAGTATTGGCTGTTTGGTGTGTTATCGGTTCTTGTGATTTGCTGGGGATAAAGAGCATCACTTTACTTTTGGATGGGATCAGAATCAGCTGTTAATCAGATAAACAGGATTCGACAGCTGAGAAGGACTGTTGAGTCATAGTGTCAAGTTGTTTTAGGGAAGGTGCAGTGCATATAAGAGTAGACTCATCTGTGTATTGAATGATGGAGACTAGGGGAGTAGATGTATGGAGTCTATTGGTAAAGATACTAAAAAGTAGAGGTCCTACAGTAGAACCTTGGGGCACCCCCATGTTGACAGGCAATAGGGATTAGAGTTCCTTTTGCCATTTTACAGCTTGCTGTCAGCCAGTTAAGTAACTATGGAACCATACAAGGGAAAAGTGGCTAAGTTTTAGGGTGGAAAGTTTAGAAAGAAGTTTCTGATGGGAGACAGTATCAAAAGCTTTGGATAGATCCAGGATGATGGAGGATATAACTTTCCCATCATTTCTAAATTGGTTGATGGTATTACTAAAACTTAGAAGAGCAGTTGTGGTGCTATGGTTAGGGCAAAAACTGTGCTGTGTGTTAGATAAGAGATTATTAGCTAATAGGTAGTTTAAAAATTGCATGTAGATACATTTTTGTAACATTTTGGATAGGGGTGGTAAGATAGCTATGGTCTGTAGTTAGAGAACTCAGTAGAGTTGCCAACTTTATGCAGAGGGATAGTATAAGATATTTTCCAAATTAAAGGAATGTAGTGTTTAGAGATAGAGCAGTTAATCAGACTAGCGACAGAATAAGTGATGGTATCTGCTGCTATTTTTTAGAAATTCCTTAGACGGATTATCAGTTGCAAAGGTTATGGGTTTAAGTTTAGATAGTAATTTTTTATGGTATAGGCTTGTACAGGTTTAAAGGAAAAGGTGTTTCTGGTTTCACTGGGTATAATTGGGATAGCTGGAGGTATATTAAGATGGGACTTGGAAAGAGAGGGTATGGAATTTGTAAATAATTAACTGAATTGTGCAGCAATGCTGTCTTTATTGCAAGTGTTTGAAGGGGTAGGTGTGGATGATTGACCAGGTTAAAGAAGTCTTTTTTTATGGTGGACCAAATTTTGGGGGGTTGTGGTGTTGTTGCTGTATTACAGTATAGTATATTTTTTGTCTAGTTTGACCTGGGACTTGGCCTTATTTCGAAGTTGTCTGTAGTGATCTAGGTTAACTTGATATTTGATGGACTGCCAAAGTGCCCAGGCTTTGTCTCTTTGTCTGAGTAGATTTTTAGTGTCTTTTATTAACCAAGGTGCATAGTTAGATTTTTCTCTAGTAGTGCTGCAAGGGGCTAAACTATTTACAAAACAACAAAACTGAAGATAGTAGATAATAAAGTACGACAACGAACAGTGCCCAAAGTAACTTAAAATATTTATTTAGAACTCTAGTGGCTCGGCACCAAAATGCCTTCAATGGAGTAAAAAACATATTCAAAACTCAATCCTTTATATACCACAATCAAATACTTAATTGTATTAATTAAACAATCAATTAACTCATATTAAAACCTTCCAGTTACAATCTAAGTTCATACCAGCAGGGGCCAGTGTAACATATTTAAGAATAAAGGTAGCTTCTTTATACAAAAGCTAGCATATTTAGTATATCATGGAAGGTGGTGTTAAAATAGTGCACATAGGTATCAAGGGGAAGAGTTTTGAGTGGGGTCTAGTCACAGAGTTGTAAGACTGAAATAAGCGATTGAGCATTGAAGTTCTTTTTGTTGCGGACTTGATGGTAGGAGGTGAGTCGGGGGATTAAGCTGATGTCTGAGTATGTATGTAGGGAGATCGCAGCTGATTGCAAAAAACAATCTATGAAGCCATACGTAATGGCAGTTAAAGCAAGGGCTTACTTTTGTAAATAAATGTGAGCAAAGTGAGAGAAGGGGATGTATGAAAGGGAAAGGGATGGAAGGTACTGAACACCAATACTGAGTAGTATTTGCTAGTAACCACAAAGCTAAACTTGGCATTTGAGAAATGGTCGAGGGAGTTAATGTAAGGAGGGTAACAACTAGCTACATAAACAGAAATGGGAGCATTAGAAGTGCAACAAGCATCTAGGGAGGGAAGAACAATAAATAATTGTGGAACTAATTAAGGTAATATGAAAAGACAAAGGCCAGGAGAGTAAATAAAAAGTAATAAAAGGAGGGATGGCATAAATAAGTAAAGGCAGAAATGAACAGGAGGGGTGGGAACAGGGCAGAAGTACAGCTTGGTGATGTGCAGGCAGTCTTTCAAAAACTGAAGATGCAAAAACCAAACGGCTGCAGGTACACTGAGGTGCCCAAAACACACAACAACAGCAAAAGTAAATTAAGGCACCAAAGTTACACACTGGAAATCAGTCACTGTGCTTTATTGCAGAAGACAAACGGTAAGTGCTTTCACAACTTAATGTTGCTTCATCAGACCACATCACTACAACTGATGCTTGGTTAAATACTAGGACAATTAGTATGACATCACAATTTAAAGAGATATTACTCCACTAACATAAGAACATATATCGATATCCATAAGAAAAATGCATAAAATATATAGAAAGGTGTGTATTTACACGCAATAATATTTAAAAAAGGGGGAATATCATCCCTGATGGTTATTAAAATATATATATATATATATATATATATATATATATATATATATATATATACATATACACACACATTTTGTGCACATATAACCATAATAGTACAATAAAAAATATATAAAAAAACTCATATTTAGTGTTTAAGGCGCCTTGCCTTAAGGTAAGGAACTAATGAGGTACAGCCATTCAAACCAGGATATCTCTCTGCTTGCAATTTAGTGATCCATTGTTGTTCTAATTCTTCAGTGTGGTTTTCTACATCACCACCTCTGTTTGTCCTTACTATTTGTTGTAAGATTAAAAATTTAAAACCATGACTACTGTCTGTATTCAGGACATGATTAGCTGGAGCATTTGATTGCTTCTGGTTCCGTATGTCCCTTATATGTTCTTACATTCTTTCTTTAAAACTTCTATTTGTTTTGCCTACATAATAGGCATGGCATGCTTGGCAAAAACAAAAATAAACAACATCGACACTTTTACAATCATAGTAATTCTTCGTATAAAGTTTAAAACATTTCACAGGGTGAATGTACTCATTTTTAGTGTAGACATGCTGACAAGCAGCACAATTCCTACACGGAAAGGTGCCCTGTCTGTTTGAGAGATTTTTTCTAAAAAGACTGATGTTCTCTATTACAGAGCTGCTGCTTTAAAGACACATTATTTCTAAAACTGAAGTTTGGGGTGTCACCAACTGTGGAAACCAGACGTGGTATTTCATGTAATAAGTGCCAATTCTTTTTAATAATTTCCGTATACTTATTGATGTCACTTGCAAATCTAAACACTATTCTAAACTTATTTCTATCAATACTTGTATCAGCACTATAAGAGCTCATGTATGGTTTACATCTTGTAGATCTCAATTTCCATGCATTTGCTATCACTCTAGTGATTTCTGAGCTAGAATAGCCTCTTGTTTGAAATTCGTCTTGTAACTTATTTAAAGCAACTACTGCCTCTTCATTATTATTATGTAGGCATAGGGTTCTATAGACTTGTCCTTTGAGGACATTTCTAGGTATGTGTCTCAGGTGCATGCTTGACCTGTGAAGACAGGCATTAGTTCTTGTGGGTTTGTGATAAATACTGGTTCTTATCTGCTTTAAATCAGTAAGGGTGACACTCACATCCAAGAAATCAACACGTGTCAGAAAAAGTAAAAGTAAACTTCAAAAAGTCTGTAGTACTATGCAGGTAATCAATGAAATTACTGATATTTTCACCATGCCCTTTCCACAAGACAAAAACATCATCCACGAAACGGACGTACCAGAGAATGTAGCCAAAAAATGGGTTAACATCTGACAAAACATATTGTTCTTCCCATCGTACTAGTGATAGATTGGTGTAGCTATTTGCACACAAAGTGCCCATAGCCACTCCAATCTTCTGTAGAAAAAATTGATCCTGAAAAGTTACAATGTTATTTTCAAGTATAATCTACAACAGTGCACAGACTAGCATAATCTTATTAGTAGTCAGCTTCTTATTCATATCGAGGAATAAACACTTTTTCCCCTACTCACTTCTCCCAGCACTTCTCAGAAGTTTATGTCTCAGCTTTCCCTGATTTTTACTCAAATTTTAGCTCTGTCCCTCTTAATCCCTCCTAAAACTGGTGACTTTTGGAGAAAAGTTGGTGAATTACACTTAATAAATAATGACACTAATTAGACTTACAGACTTCTTTTACTTCAGAAAATGTATGTTAATTCACATCCAATTATTCTGGCAATGTTTCACGTTAATGGTACTAATATTTTGAAAGTGTCCCTGATTATTTCTGGATTTGTCCCTGATTCTGAGATTTGTCCCAGAACACTAACTTAACTTCCATGAAAGCAACACATGCATATGTTTACGTTCTATATGGTGATCATGTTACAGTGGGGTTAGGAAATTAACTTTGTTCCACTGTAGTGTGATCTTGGAATTGGTATATTCAATTTATGGGGGGGGGTACAGGGGGGGGGGCTTGCCCCTCTGCAGAAATGCAGTAAAAAGTGTGTTTCTTAGTTTGGTGTAGTTAGGTGGAGGGGATGTTATTTACATGTGTATTGTAGTTTTCTATTTTATGATGCACACTTTCAGTGTTCTGAGTTTTCGTTGTTTTGGGTTTTCAGTTTTATGGGTTTTCGATGTTATGGTCTCAGTGTGTTGAGTTTCAATGTTATGATAATTCAATGTTTTGAAATAGACCCGACTTTCATTATGTTTGTATTTAATTCTAGTGCTTTTCCTAAGATTTTTGATGGAGTTTCCAGTTGTCTCGAACTTTGTCCCTTGATTTTTACATATTTTTTAGATCAGATGATAGCTATGTTAAACTTCTGCCTAGGTTATATATCTTTTCTGTAGGTGACAGAAGCAATCTTGAATTAGTGTAATTAGATTGTACAATTTTGTGAGAGGCGAAAATGACTCTTTGGAAATGTATACAAGAGTTGTTGATAAATTCTAATTTATTTAGTAGAGTGGATTCTGTGGAATTAGATATGGATAGAGTTAGAATTGTTTGAATGTTTTTTAGTGAACAAGTTGACAATAAAAGGGAGTAGTCACTCATTAAGGGGGAATACCCGAGATATGTTGAAGAGATTATTGCTGTCATCTTTCCAGGAGCACCTTGGAAATCCCTCACAATGAACTGGAAACTGTTCTTGTGAATATGAAGAAACATTCTATTCTGCTCAGGTTACTACCATTACAACCCTTATGAGGATAAATGGTTTAGAAACTGTGTCATTGTATGTGTGTATGCATGTATATAATATTGTGTGGTGGTTTTCTTCAGCTAGAAGAATATAGGCAGATGATCAAACAATATGTAAATAGTAGTCTAAATAATGTTTGTGTTCAAAAATGCACAGGTCCTACAATTAGGGTCATGATTCTGTGTAAATAATAGTTTAAGTAATGGTTGTGACCCAAAAAATAGAGTGCTTGTTACTTTAAACGTAGTTAGTGTTTCCTTTGCTTTTAGCAGTTACTTTAAAAGCAGAGAAGCTGCCTGCATTAGTGAGAACAGATTTGTTGAATGAGCATTTAGATATTTTTATTTATTATTTATCTAACGTTTGTTTACCGGGATAGTCTGACTGAGCAAGAGCTTATTTTCAGCAGAGACCTGAGGAGAAGTGCTCCAGAGGCAATTAACAAAATACTTAGAATACACAAGTTACACACATCACAAAAGTACATTGAGTTTCATTGACTAGAATGTGACATAAATTATATAGGTAGTTAATAAAGTCATATAAGTACACAATCAATTTTTCAAATAGCGCAAGAGTATTGAAATAGACATCAGATAAGTCAGTGATGTAATCTCCCTTATATATAAGAAGTAACGAGTAAAAATTAAAGAAGTGAAATAATTAGAGAGTTGAGTAGAATAGGGGAGGGAGGAGAGAGGAGGAGACGGTACAGTGGAAGGAGGAAGTGTACTGCGAGAGAGGGAGAGAAGTGAATGGGTGTTAAGGAAAATAGGTGAGAGAACAGTGAGAGTTAATATATACTAGTAAGACGATATTAAGGCATGAGAAGGTAAATGGATAAACTAATGGTAAAGAGGAGGGAGGATAGGAAGTAACGCACTAAGTAAGTTACATTACATGTGGTGGACATAGAATGTTAGAAGAGTAGGTAGACAAGATGCTAGACAAGGGGAATAGGATTTAGCCAGGACTAGTACAAGAACAGTGCCAGTTGTTACTTAAGAATACCCTAAGTAGCTTTTTAAAGTGAGTTGGGTCAGCAGTAGATAGAATTCTATATTTTGCAGATGAGGTTACAGTAGAGAGAGTCTCCGGAGCTATTGTTGGATTTGGAGGCCTGTAATAAAGATTTATTTGAGGATCTGAGTAATGAGTGTTAGTATAAGGTTAAAGCATAAGTTGAAGAACAGGGCTTTTATCAAGATGGTGGACCAGTCTATGTGCGGTAGTGAGTTGAGTGTAGGTTAAGTAGTGGGGTAATTCTAGTTAGTTTAGGTTAAGTAGTGGGGTAATTCTAGCCAGTTTAAGTTAGATAGTGGGTAATTCTAGCCAGTTGAGTTGTAAGGCAGAGCAGTGGTGAGATCAGTGTGGGGAGTTTGTGGCAAATTTAGCTATTTTATTGTAACAAGTTTCAAGCATGTCTAGATCAGGTTTCTTTAGGTTAATGAAGATAGGAGAGGCATATAGCAGGATGGAGAGTAGGTGAGTTCTGGCATTTGCCTGTCTTTTAGTGTTGGTGAGAAAAGGCTTGATTCTATACTGTACAGATAACCTAGTTTAATATGTGTCTTTTTGATGGACTGGGATAGGTGTTTGTCGAATTTTAATTTTCTTTGGGATTTGGCTGTTATGGTGTTGTTGGAAGAATATATTTGGAATGGAGTAGGGGTTTTTTGTGATTTGCTGGGGATAAAGAGCATCACTTTACTTTTGGATGGGATCAGAATCAGCTGTTAATCAGATAAACAGGATTCGACAGCTGAGAAGGACTGTTGAGTCATAGTGTCAAGTTGTTTTAGGGAAGGTGCAGTGCATATAAGAGTAGACTCATCTGTGTATTGAATGATGGAGACTAGGGGAGTAGATGTATGGAGTCTATTGGTAAAGATACTAAAAAGTAGAGGTCCTACAGTAGACCCTTGGGGCACCCCCATGTTGACAGGCAATAGGGATTAGAGTTCCTTTTGCCATTTTACAGCTTGCTGTCAGCCAGTTAAGTAACTATGGAACCATACAAGGGAAAAGTGGCTAAGTTTTAGGGTGGAAAGTTTAGAAAGAAGTTTCTGATGGGAGACAGTATCAAAAGCTTTGGATAGATCCAGGATGATGGAGGATATAACTTTCCCATCATTTCTAAATTGGTTGATGGTATTACTAAAACTTAGAAGAGCAGTTGTGGTGCTATGGTTAGGGCAAAAACTGTGCTGTGTGTTAGATAAGAGATTATTAGCTAATAGGTAGTTTAAAAATTGCATGTGGATACATTTTTGTAACATTTTGGATAGGGGTGGTAAGATATCTATGGTCTGTAGTTAGAGAACTCAGTAGAGTTGCCAACTTTATGCAGAGGGATAGTATGAGATATTTTCCAAATTAAAGGAATGTAGTGTTTAGAGATAGAGCAGTTAATCAGACTAGCGACAGAATAAGTGATGGTATCTGCTGCTATTTTTAGAAATTCCTTAGATGGATTATCAGTTGCAAAGGTTATGGGTTTAAGTTTAGATAGTAATTTTTTATGGTATAGGCTTGTACAGGTTTAAAGGAAAAGGTGTTTCTGGTTTCATTGGGTATAATTGGGATAGCTGGAGGTATATTAAGATGGGACTTGGAAAGAGAGGGTATGGAATTTGTAAATAATTAACTGAATTGTGCAGCAATGTTGTCTTTATTGCAAGTGTTTGAAGGGGTAGGTGTGGATGATTGACCAGGTTGAAGAAGTCTTTTTTTATGGTGGACCAAATTTTGGGGGGTTGTGGTGTTGTTGCTGTATTACAGTATAGTATGTTTTTGTCTAGTTTGACCTGGGACTTGGCCTTATTTCGAAGTTGTCTGTAGTGATCTGGGTTAACTTGATATTTGTTGGACTGCCAAAGTGCCCAGGCTTTGTCTCTTTGTCTGAGTAGATTTTTAGTGTCTTTTATTAACCAAGGTGCATAGTTAGATTTTTCTCTAGTAGTGCTGCAAGGGGCTAAACTATTTACAAAACAACAAAACTGAAGATAGTAGATAATAAAGTACAACGAACAGTGCCCAAAGTAACTTAAAATATTTATTTAGAACTCTAGTGGCTTGGCACCAAAATGCCTTCAATGGAGTAAAAAACATATTCAAAACTCAATCCTTTATATACCACAATCAAATACTTAATTGTATTAATTAAACAATCAATTAACTCATATTAAAACCTTCCAGTTACAATCTAAGTTCATACCAGCAGGAGCCAGTGTAACATATTTAAGAATAAAGGTAGCTTCTTTATACAAAAGCTAGCATATTTAGTATATCATGGAAGGTGGTGTTAAAATAGTGCACATAGGTATCAAGGGGAAGAGTTTTGAGTGGGGTCTAGTCACAGAGTTGTAAGACTGAAATAAGCGATTGAGCATTGAAGTTCTTTTTGTTGCGGACTTGATGGTAGGAGGTGAGTCGGGGGGGGTTAAGCTGATGTCTGAGTATGTATGTAGGGAGATCGCAGCTGATTGCAAAAAACAATCTATGAAGCCATACGTAATGGCAGTTAAAGCAAGGGCCTTACTTTTGTAAATAAATGTGAACTAATTAAGGTAATATGAAAAGACAAAGGCCAGGAGAGTAAATAAAAAGTAATAAAAGGAGGGATGGCATAAATAAGTAAAGGCAGAAATGAACAGGAGGGGTGGGAACAGGGCAGAAGTACAGCTCGGTGATGTGCAGGCAGTCTTTCAAAAACAGTTATAGTGCAGGAAGATGTCTGTGCGACTAACATGCATTAATTTAATTATGTTATTGCAGAACCGTAGTGTCCGCTTTATGAAGGAGTGTTAAAGCTTAGAGCTGGACAGTGGTGTTGCTTCTGTTCTGTTGTCTTAGCCAGTGCTTATAACATTAATTTAATTATGAGTTATTGCAGAACAGTAGTGTCCATTTTATGAAGGAGTGTTAAGGCTTCAAGCTGGACAGCGGTATTGCTTGTGTTCTGTTCTGTTGTCTTAACCAGGGTTCACAACCTTAATCTATGAAATATCCCCAAAAACTGAAAAAACTGTTGAATAACGGCTCTTGCACACCACCGAGACTGGAACAGAAAAGCGAGATAAGCTAGAGTGAAAAAGATCTAATATCAAAATAAGGCTGAGTGAAGCCCAGACAGAGACAGCTTTCCCTGGGTAAAGGGAATTGTTTTCAGATCAACAGGTGTAGGCAAGAGAACCATGCAAAAGTGAAGAACAACCTTGGAAGCTGTTAAAACAATAAAACCAAAACTAGGGACTCCAAGGAAAGGGACCAAGTAAATTGTAGGTTAACATGGATTTATTTAATACAGTGAAAAGGTTAAGTGCTTTCATCTTCTATTGCTAAAGACATCATCAGAACCATATTAACAAAACTCAAATCTGATTTAAATAAACCAGCAAGGATACACCTCCCACAGTGAACCAATCACAACTGAGCAGTAAAAACTAGCCCAAAAAACAAACAATTTCGGAACTTTAAAAGAACCATGTAAAAAAAAAACATAAAAACTTAGGTTTTATATAATATGCACTTACTCTAACTTGTAATTACTATAAAATCATTTATACCTATTAAATACTCATACATATACATATATTAAAAAATGTATTAAAAATACACTTAGATTTTTGTGTGATCTAAACTTAAGCTCGCTGGTAACTGATACAGAATCATTTATACCTGGTGAAGTAGTGGCATTGAGCCTTAATTGCCAAAACATCTCCCTTTGCAACAGTCTATTTTTCCAGTCTCCTGAATAGGCTGAATAAGAGACTTGTTCAAGAATAAAAAACTTAAATTTAACAAACCCTTCACAAATAAGGGAGGGTCTTGCAAGGGCACTCTTTTTATATAAATGTTGTATGTTATAGCAGTGTTGATAAATTCTCCAGTTGGTAGCATTAATACTTTTGCCAATATAGAATGCTTGGCACTGAGTGCAAAAGGCAAGATATATCACTTTATCTGAAAAGCAATTAAATCTACCACCCATTGTATAATTCTTAATTCTGTCATAAAGCCATCCATTGTAATGATTTTCTATATACCTATATTGATAGCATCTACCACATTTCTGAGTAACAGGCCAAAGCCCAGTGGTACTAATAGATGGATTTTCCAAAATATTTTTAGTATTGCTCTTGCTGTACACAAATGTGGGTTTTACCCACTAAACCATTTAGTGGCTCCATCACCATAAAAAATAAACCGATTTTTTTTCAATAACATTCTCAATACCTTTAGCATCCAATGAATCATGCAAAACCATAGTAGTGTGTGTATCAAAATCCGGCTTATCACAATTACTAACAAACAATTTCTTGGTCATCCCATATTTAATAATAGTACCATATCTATCATATCTTTCCATCCATACCTGCTTAGCAATATTATCAAGCAAGGAAGCCAGATAATCCAACTCCAAAAAACATATTTTTCAGTACTGTAAATTCATCTTGACAAATACTGTCATCTGATGTTAATCTAGACACTCTAATGTACTGACTTTTAACTATTCCTTTTTTCTGATAACGTGGATGACAGCTAGAATAAAAAAGAAAGGTGTTACAAAAGATTGTTTTTCTGTAGTTTTTAAACTGCCATCAGGTGACCACAACATTTTTATATCTAAGTAACTAGTTTAGTCCAGATACAAATTCTTACTTTTAGCACTTGAATTTGCTTATTCGTGATCAGCACTTGTTCGGAACTTGTAAGCACTAAATAACCTACTAATTACTACAGCACTCAACCTTCCTCATTACCTAGAGGAAAACAGTTTTGGTACTTACTTTCCTCACTTGCTTAGAGAAAAACAGCTCTTGTACTCACTTTCCTCACTAATCTAGAGGAAAATTGTTTTTTTATTCAGGCATGTCCAAGGCTCAGCTCGCAGTGTTCTCTCCTGTCTATCTGATGAATCTGGGCATCTTGGGGCAATGTAGAAATTGCCTCATGTACACAGACAACCCTCTCCTACCACCCAACACTACAACCTGTGAGAGATGCACTTATCTAGCCAAACTGGAGGTAAAGCTCTCTCCAATCAAGACTGCACTTGACAGTCAAGAGGAGAAGGTAAACACTTGCACCACACACACTCATCACATAGTCTCACTAAATCTACACCACCAAAATCCACACATGGAAATACAAAAACATTCGCGGAGGCTCTCAATAATAATCTGCTCAAGCAACAGACACCTCCAAAGCAGAAATGCAAGCAACCTCCCCCCCCCCCCAACACAACCCAAATGACACATAGCCTGCAGACTCAGTGTGCCACTCAACCACAGCCAATAAGGCAAAACAACGTACCCAACACACTAGTCATAGGCGACTCTATAGTCAGGCACACTGATGTCCCACTCGCCAGGCTAAACAAGGAGAAGGTTACTGTCAGCTGCCTGTTGGATTCCAGGATCCACCACATTACCCACGCACTCAGGTCACTCCACAACAAGTACAAATATGACTCTGTCATTGTCCATGTTGGTGTGAACGACCTGAGACGTACCTCCCTGGACTACATGAAAAGAGACATGGAAGAGCTCTCCGATCTTGTAGCCCAGGCAGGTATGACCCTAGCCCTGAATAGCATTCTGCCATCACTCAGAATGATGCCGCAGTGCAAGGACAAAATGATTGACTTCAACAATTGGCTAAGCTTCTGGTGCCATTCTAAAGGGATCCAGTATCTGTCTGCCTGGGATGACATGGTCAACAGACCACGATGCTTTGCCAGAAATGGCCTGCACCTGTCACCCCTGGGATTCCGGATACTGGCTAAGGTCCTTGCCGCCCCTATAGTGCCTTTTTTAGGCAGGGTTCAAATGACAAATTCACCACCATAACAGGAACAGGCAAGCAAAAACTGCGGGTGATGCTACTCAATGCCAGAAGTCTAAATCTCAAAATGCACTCACTCGAGGCACTCCTTAAAATGGAGAACATTGATATCTGTGCAGTGACTGAGACCTGGTTGAAGGCTCCAGAGAGCACCCCTGCACTACCAGGCTATAACTCATACCACACTTTTCGGCCATGTAACCTGGACCGGAACACCAAAGGTGGAGGTGTATCCATATTCATAAAGGATATTCGCACCTCCAGGCTAGTTGCTCAGCATAATGCAGCCAAGGTTATCCAAGTGCAACTAACTCTGGGCAAAACTGCAATCCAAATTATAGCTTGCTACAGATCACCCACCATGCCCCAGTATTCCCACTCCTCTTTTCTTGATGTACTGGAAAATATTAGGGTTCAACCAAACACCCTAATAATGGGCGATTTCAACTACCCCACCATTAACTGGGAAAACTACTCATGTACCAATTCCTTCACTCAACGCTTTCTGGAATTCATAAACTCCAATGCCCTGGATCAACTTATACACACCCCCACCAGGGGCAACAATATCCTAGATCTAGTCATTACCAGTATGAGTGACCGGTGCTCCACACCTGAAGTCAATACCTCATTGGTCAGATCCGACCATAAGCTAATAACCCTAGATATCCACATCCTGCCTCCATCCCCCATTAAGGAAACCATGGTAAAAAATTTCTTCAAAGCCAACTTCATGCTTCTTAAGACAGAAGTGGTGAACTTCATGACACCCATGCAGATGGACAATACAGTTACGACTACTGAATCCTACATAATTGCACTTTATAAGCACTTACAGGAGTGCATGGATCGTGCTATCCCAAACAGAACCAAGATGCTATCCTCCAAAAAAAAGGAAGCTAATCTGGTGGTCCCCTGCCATAAACAAACTGTACAACAGAAGGAAGAAACTCTTGCAAAAGCGAGTAAAATCCCACGAGTGGAGGAGCTCCCTGTTCAGCCTCAGTAAGAAGCTGCGATCCCTGATAAAATCCTCCAAAGCTAGTTACGAAAACAAAATCACCACTGATTCTAAAGACAACCACAAAGCATTCTATAGCTATGTCAAGAATCTGAATGGCAACACTCAGATCTGCTCTGAGTTACAGCACAATGGCACTAAATATACAAACCCAACTGATATTGCCAACATCCTGGCAGATAGGTTCAGTGCTAACTTTACCCCCCTCTCACCCCCTAAAGAGCCCATCTGTATACCGGAAGAATGCAAAGTTCCTGTAATCACGGCTGCACAGGTAAAAACCACACTCTCCAAAGCCAAGAACACAGCATCCATGGGACCAGACAACATCCCAGGCTGCGTTCTACACGAACTACAGAATGAACTGGCACCCCACCTAAGTACCACGTTCAGTCATAGCCTCACCTCAGGCTTTTTGCCTGCTGAATGGCACACAGCAATGGTTATCCCACTCCACAAGGGGGGAGCCACCACGGACCCCGGGAACTACCACCCTATTAGCCTGACGAGCCTGGTCTGCAAGGCCATGGAATGTATCATCATGGAACTTATAAACAAAGACATTGGTAATCTCCAAACTCTGGATCCCACCCAGTTCGGGTTTGTAAAAGGCAGATCATGTCTCCTAAACCTGATAGACTTCTTTGAAGCAGTCACCAAAGCCGTAGACAAGGGTAAGGTGGTTCACACATCCTATCTAGATCTTGCCAAGGCTTTTGACACCATTCCCCACTCTGGAATTATAGATAAACTCACTAAACTAGGTATAAATCCCTATGTCACAAGATGGTTTGCCAATTGGCTCACTGACAGAACCCACACTGTGAAAGTAACAGACTCCAAATCTGACTTCAGACCAGTGACAAGTGGAGTACCACAGGGTTCAGTCCTGGGTCCTCTCCTGTTTGGTATCTACTTCTCTGAAGTACAGGCTAACACTGAAGGTCTTTTATTTAACGAAGTTCGCAGATGACTGCAAACTAGGAGCCATAATCGAAACTCCTAACGATGTGGACATCCTACAAAAGGGCCTCACTGAGACAGATGCCTAGTGTCAAAGCCATGGCCTCAAGCTCAATGCGAAAAAGTGCATTGTCATCCCCTTTGGTAAAAACTCTGTACCCATGAACTACAACATAGCCGGTAGTTTACTTAACACCGAAAGTGTGATAAGAGACCTTGGGACACAGGTGGACAGTAGTCTCTCCTTTGATAATCACATCGCCACAGTACTCAGGAAATCCTTCTACGTGGCACACCTCATCACAAAAGGTTTCTCATCCAGAAAAAAGAGGTCATTGTTCCCCTCTACTCATCACTCATTAGACCCATTATAGAGTACAACACCCCTTTTGGTATGTACCTCATAAGACATCTACAACAACTGGAAAGGCCGCAGAAATACCTCAAAAAGAGGATTACCGGCCTCAAACAGATGCCCTATGCAGACCGTCTCAAAAAACTCCAGCTTTACTCCGTCGCATATCGCCTACTCAGAGGTGATCTCTGCCTAACATACAAAGCTATGTCAAACCCAGAGCTGTTGGACACGCTCCACTTAAAGAAATCCCAATCCCTCTGAGCTACATGCTCTAGGGACCTAAACCTTGTCACCCCAATAAACAGAACATGCCGGAGGGATAGATTCCTGTCCCAGAGACTTCCCATACTCTATAATAAACTACCTATCTATATCAAACAAAGCTCCTCATAAGCACTCTTCAAGAAAAATCTTGATGATTGGATGGGAAATAGGAAATTCACCCCGGGGATAACCTCTGTGGCTCTGCTCGACAGTGGCACAAGAAAATAATTTTCTTGGGTGGCAAAAGCCAGGGTACCTTTTTGGCTGGGTTTGTATAGGCCCCAGGGCCGATAGCCTAGTACTAACCTATGAACCTAATTAATCTCATCAAACCCAATGTGATAAGTAAATTTCAAAAATTCAGTACTCACTTCCATTTGACCCAAACATTCTATAAATTGATCCTGGTCACCTTGCCATAAAAATCAATAAATCATCAAGGTATCGAAAATAAGCTTTACACACCTTAAATAATGAAAGTTGAAACAAGATAACAAGTTCCCATCTGAGCAGCACACCACTTGCAAAAATGGGAGCACACGCAGCTCCCACTGCCACACCAGGGATCTGCTTGTAATACTCATCACAGAATGATAGAAAATTGTTAGTAAGGACAATGTCCATAAACTCATGCATTAACATCCCATCATTTTCGGATACGCCCCCATACTTTTTTAACACTTCATTAAACCATAGTAGCCCTTGTTCCTGGGGTATAACAGAAAATAAATTCTTAATCTCACAAGTTATAAAAAAACTAAATTTTCATCAACCTTCTTTAGTTTATCTGTTAAATCCCTGGAATCGCATACAATATGCTCAAAATTTTGAGACATATTTTTAAGTTTCAAATCAATAAATTTGGCAAGTGGCTCAGTGATGGAACCCCCCGATGTCACTATGGGCCGAAAAGGTGGATTGCAAATATTTCCATGAAGTTTCGGGTTTCCAAAAATCCTAGGAATGGATATACATACAATTCCAGCGTAATATGGTGAAATAAAAGTAGATCATCCAGGACAACTCGAATGGCTCTGTAAGCTATGTTGATTTCCTTGAGGGAGGCTGGACTGTATATTGAAGTGTCATACAAAAGGTTTAACATACGACCCTGATAATCCAAATTATACATGATAACCATGCCACCCCCTTTATCAGGTCTCATGTACCTGATATCCTTGTCATTAACTAGAGCAGCAAGCGTGTCTTTGTCCCTTAGGGAAAGATTACAATATTGTTGTTGACACTTTCTTTTTAACAAATCTCTAATCTCTCTTTCACATGCTCTTTCAAACATTTGAACGACTGGATGCAAAGGGAGGATCACAAGACTCTTTCTTTTAAATATATTAAGGTTTCTGTCCAAGGTATTATTGTGTCCCCCAAACAAAATCTCCAGATTCAATTTACGTGAGAATAATTTCAAGTCAAGTAGGGTGTGTTTAATAATAGCCGTACTAGACAGCACAAAATTGAACCCTTTTTAGAAAAAGCGTATGATGAGGGGGTTCGATAGTTAACTCGGTAAAATTGTAAATATTAAACTGCTGAAATGAAGTAACTCATATAGTACCTGAAATGTCCTGATGGACAGTCTCTTCCATTATCTTCTCCTCTGGATATTCCTCTTCCTTTGCTGTTTTTGTTGATGTTGCCTTTGGTTCCCCCTCCTCCAGGAACCTGAATTGTTGGACCCATTCATCTGCTTTCGCTGATTTACTGTCCTTTGGGATCCTCTTGGCAGGGTTACATCTAAAGGGACAGGGGTATCCTTTCAAGTTCTATATCCTATTGATGGAAGTTTTCATCCTAACTTTCCAAATCAGAACTAGTAACTTTCTTCCCAGTTGGCAAGGGATGTACAAATTTCTGCTGATAATCCTTGTCATCCTCCTCTCTTTTTTATCTCTAAAAATAGAGATTTTAATATCTATTTTTTGAAAGGCCTGATTTTAATAGTCTTTGTGTTGGGAAAAAAAATCAGGTCTTGAATACATCTCTAAAACAGTCACAGGAATGGACTTACCCAATAAAATACTGCAACCTGGATGTGCTGCAAAGCAGAGTATAGAAGTATCATTGCAGCCTGAAATGGTACAGAAAAAAGAGTTGCTGTTACTAGCAGAACTGAAAAGAATGGAGCACTCATTGAAAAGGTGTATTCCATACATTCATAAACCACTTCAGCTAAACCTTCTGTCATACGAAAAACAGAAATCCCAAGGAATGGAGATTCTAAGCAGCAGGTGGATATTGAGTGGTAAAATTTAAACAGTAAGGCGGGTATCACCAGCATAATTAAATGGGGAAAACAGTACCTGATTAAAGTTCTAAACCAACTTCTGCCATTGTAAGGCAGAAACCTCAAATAAGGGATGAGTGTTGGCAATGGGCATCTGTTAGTAAGTAAAAAAGTTAAGCTGAAGATCATTCCCTTGCAGAGGGAGAGTAACCTACTGAAGAAAAAGAAGGAAAAAGGAAAAGTTGTTGGAACAAAATAAACTTAACAGAGCCCTAATGGCATTTCTCATGAGTCTAAAAACAAGAACTCCAAGCAACAGAAAGATGGTTCTGTGCATCAGACTCTTAACAAAGAGGAAAAAGAAGAAGTAAGTAAGGCAGAAGTAGCAACTGATGATACTGGTATGAGTTGTCTTTTCCAAGAAATTGTCAGATCCTCAGACCCCAGTGTCTCTACCCATAGGAATGGAGGCAGTGCCTTCTACCTCACAACAGACTAACCTTGAAGGAACCCCAGAGTTAGCTGGCCTTAAAGAAATCTTGAATTAGCTGATCCTTTAGGTGGCCTAGCTAAATTTATAAAGGCTGTTTGGGAAGGTGACACTTTGTGAAGAACAAAGGAAAACTTAGTTAGGATTGTAGCAGAAGAAATACAACCAGATATTCCTACTTCTTAGTAAATTTGAGATACAAAATGAGTTGTTATACAGATTACGTAAGGATAGAGAAGGTGTAGCATGTCAGCTATTGGAGCCAAAGACTTCTAGAAACCTAGGAGTGAGATTAGCACATAAACATGTTCAAGGGGGATACCTAGGAGTGGACAGAATTAAAGCATGGATCCTACCAGGGTTTTACTGACCAGAAATAATGAAAGTAATTGAGAATTCTGTTCTGGATATCCTGAGTTTCAGAAGACAGACCTTCATCCTCGCTATTAAAATCCTTTCATTCCAGTACCTATTACAAACGTTCCATTTGAACATGTTGCAATGGACATTGTGGGGACATTGGTAAAAATCCACCAATGGAATTCAGTATATTTTGATTATTTTGACCATGCAACTAAATAATCTGAAGCCATCCCATTATTTAAAGCCAAAAGTGAAGACTATGTCCAGAGAGCTAAGTTGTTTTCTTTTCCATGATAGGAATACCAAAGAAAATATCCACTAATCAAGGGATTCCCTTAATGCAACAACTATGCCAATGTTTTTAGGTCAAGCAACTAAAAACTTCAGTGTACTATCCTCGATGGATGGGCTGGTATACTATTTTAACTGAATGCTAAAATCCATGCTAAGAAAACTTACTGTGGAAGATGGCAAAAACTGGGACTGGTTTATATCATAACTTCTGTTTCCCATTAGAGAGGTGCTTCAAACTTGAAGTGGTTTTGTCCTTTTGAATTGCTATATGACATGTAGCCTTGAGGACTATTAGATATTGCCACAGAAACCTGGAAGGAAAAGAAACATTGATTAAAAGTGTCTTAGAATGATAGACTGAAAGTAGTGATACCACTAGCAGTGGAGCATATGGAAAGTTCTCAGGCTACCTAATGTAGGTTGTATTATATTAATGTAAGCACTATAATTAGAGCCAGATCATGGTCAAATGGAGCAATAGGCAAGGTAATAGATCAGGTCCCCCCCTCTCTCACAGCAGGCCCGCAGCCATTTCAGTGTCCCATTACCTGGCTATTTTCCCCAGTTACCATAAACACTGTTCAAACCTGTCAGTGTGCATACTGTTTTCTTCTTTACTTCTACAATGATTAGAGATATTTAAAACTTTTATTTCAAATTTTATACCACAAACACCAATAGCCATTTGCTAAACAAGACAATACGATCTCACAATGAAAACAAACTTAGCGTGGGCAGTAAACTTCTCTGCCCCTAAAACTCACATTCATCGAAAAAGCATCTGGCCAGTAGAGGATTAAATGTACCTTTGGGCTGTTTTCAAACCATAGGCCCCTTGCACACATTATTAAGACCATACATATATACATGCATGTGTTCTTTGATGCACCATCGTGATTGTATTAAATTATATTAAATTGTACTGTATTAAATTATTTTCCTTGTATAATTCAACACCACATGTTAAAATCTGTTATAAATTTTTAGGTTTAAATATTTTTCCAGCAAGCAATGAAACAAAATGTATGAACCAATAATGACAAAACTACCCATGACAGAACATTTCAACCACAAAAGGCCACTCAAATTTCTGTCATTACATTCGATCAATATCAGTCAACATACGCAATCTCTACAGAAGTAAAAGTCATCTGAATAATTCCACATTAAAGACATCTATAAATAATGAAAAGGTTGCTGCTGGCAAACAATGTTGCATTTCAGTGTTTCATGTACAAATTCAGAGCCTACTGCCCTTGAAGAATAAATTGCCAATATTACATTAAAACAAAAAATGGTAAGCTGGTAATATTGCAATAGGGAATGGCTTTCAAACCGGCAACAGGTGTATAGTTACTAGGCATCTCATCCAAAAGAAGACACACTCAGAAGTGAAGCACCCCCCTCTCCCTTTAAAGGGCACTGCAATATCAACACTTCATCTATATGGTGTGCAAGTAGAACCTACAGCCATCTGCACCAAAGGCAAACATTGTACCTGTTGTGCTACTAACACTGCTGTCATATTTTGTAACACAAACACTGATGATGGCCATTTGCTAAAAAAAAAAAAAAAAAAAAAAAAAAAAAAAAAAAGTTACATATTGAAAACAGACTTAGTGTGAGCAGCAGTAGACATCTCTTCCCTTGAAACTCAACATTCTTCAAAAATGCAGAGAAACTCGACAGTCCTTGAAAAGGCACTGGAAGCTCAATATTCTTTGGAAATGCACTGAAACTCAACAGTTCTTGAAGGTAGGTTGGTAGTTGGTGTAAAGCATTCAGGCTCGGATGTCCTTGTAATCAAGGTACAGGGTTTGATCCTGAATAAGTTATCCAATCTACCATCCCTAAATGGAGTATTTCACACACACACACCTCTCTAACCTGTTCTGTTCTCTGTGTTTACTGAATAGACTGCTTGTAATAAAAATCCTGCTATTCTCTGCAGCACTGTTTTGAATGGACGGCTTGTGATAAAAATTCTGTGCTGTGCTACAATGTGTGTGTGTCTTTAGTATGGCACATGCAGACACTACTAAAGATGCACTGTGTGTGTCCATAAAGAAGAAATGTAGTATGAACACAAGAGTGCGTTTTTAAAGAAGAAATTAAGTTTTCTGACAGTGGACTTCCCCCAAGTCATTGAGCCCTAGGGAACTGCCCAGGTTGCATAGTGCTGGATCTGGCTGAAATATAAAGTGTCAGGGTCCATCTGAAATAACAGTAAAAGATAGATGAGGTAAACTACGAGATGAGACAGATGGGTAATAGAAGATAAGAACTGATATACCGTATTAATGTTTTCAAACTGTGAATTGAAGTACAAAGTTTGGTAGCGAGTTTAACACCCAAGATTAGTGCATCTGGTAAAAAAGACAACTGAGTCTTATGCCTGAAGTTCTTATAGATTATGCACTATTCAAATCACAGAAACAAGAAATAAAACAATTCTTGTTACGGACAAGGTTGTGTTTTCAGAACAAAAAAAATCTGTTTTAAAACCATATTGATTGCTATCTGGGAGAGAAAGTTAATTTTAAAAGTTTACTATCAGATGTTCAAATCGACCTCCGTCGACTGCACTTTTGTCGAACACGGAAATTCGAAAACGGTAATGTTGAACACCAAAAGCTAACCTAGGAACAGTTTTAACATGGGTCAAGATAGGTGTTCACTGTTATTGTCAAACTACAAACCTCTCCCCTATCTTGACCCATATTAAAACCGTTCCTAGGTTGGCTTTTGGTGTTCGACATTACTGTTTTCGAATTTCCGTGTTCAACAAAAGTGCAGTTGACGGAGTTCGATTCGAACATCTGATAGTAAACCAATTTTAAACCTTATAGAAAATACCAGAATCACAGAGACAGGTAATATGTCAAGAAATAAAAATATGCTTAAGATGGGAGTAATAGAGGAATCTACAAGTGAATGAACAGTTCTATACTATTAGTCCCAAAATGCAATGAGACCATCTCAGTCTATGATAACTTCAGGAAGTTGGACAATATCTCCAGTTTCAACAGTTATTCCATGCCTTGAGTAGATTCATTAATATAGAGACTAGACAATCCATGTTTCCTGTCTACAGTAAATTCGAAAAGTGGCATTGGCAAATTCTTCCATATCTCTCAACTGTCCAGATTTTGTCTATTCCTCATAAATTTTTGGTTTTCTGGCAAATGACTGGCAAATCATTGAGGATGGAAATTAGAAAATAATGACAGGAATTTCAGTTTCAGACTTGATACCCTTCTGAAAATTCATACTAATGGAAAGCATGTTATTCTATCTAGTTTATAAGAGCAATATTTAAAAATTCTTGAGAAACAACAATGGGACAACCATAGCAAAGCACATATATTTAATAGACAATAAACAGATAAGTTCTTTCGGAGATGCCTCCTTCATCATATCAATACAAAAATATAAAATCAATCTGCATATAAATACACTTGAAAAAACAATTACATTAATTAAAACCTTTAACCAGTTAACATTTTCTAGTCTTTAAAATAGGTTTTAAAGGTATAAAACCATTTAAGCCTAGTGGAACATCATCTCTCAAACCAGCTATCCAGTGAATCTCTATAACTTCTGTGGCATTCTTTATATTACCAGCTCTAGGTGCAGGAGTATAAATATCCAAAACCATAAATTTAAAATCATGCTGTGGAAATTCATTAATGTGTTGAGCTACTGCACTTCTTTGCACATTTCCTCGTATATCACCCATATGCTGTAAAATACATTCCTTTAACATTCTATTGGTTTTACCAACATAAAAAGATGTGCATTCTGAACAGGTTGCTATATAAATCACATTTTTGGTAGAACAACATACATAGCGTGAACACCTTTTGGTAACACATTATCAGTCTTAATATACCTGCATGCCTTACATCTTGTACATGGGTATGTACCTAATTTGCCACTATATAATTTACCTAGGTTATTCATATTACCAGGTCCTGGTCTGTAACATAACAGACTCTTTAAAATTACAATTTCTCTTGTAGCTGAAGTTTGGCACATCACCTACTATATTTTTCATCTTGTAATCAGACAATAGTATCTTCCAGTTATTTTGTATTCCAAAGTGGTAGACAGCCTGTAAGCACACTAACAGTGCAGCTCCTGCAACCTAAAGTCTAATCTGACCTCAGGCCGGTGCATCGCTCAAAGAAAATACACAAAACATCAATGGATTAAAGCAGAAATATGAGTAATTACTTTTTTCATCTATATTTTTGCTGAAATTGTTTCTTTTTGAAGGAAAATATCTACTTGATGGAAGTTGAGCCCTGAACTGCTTGGTGTGGATCCTTCTGGATTAACAGGCCTAACACAAAAAATAAGGAGAAAGCATTTCTCAGAACACGACTTACTACTAAAAAATTCTGCAATATTATAAAGCATCTAACTTTCTTTTTGAAGGAAAATGTCTACTTGAAGGAAGTTGAGCCCTGAACCGCATGTTGTGAATTCTTCCAGATTAACAGGCCTAACACAAAAATAAGGAGGAAGTATCTCTCAGAACAGGATTTACTATTAAAAATTCTGCACTATCAACAAGCATCTAAGTTTGGAAGTTGAATGGAGAATCAACCAGATAAAATGGAAATTTTAACCACAAAAACTAATCTATCTATGATTACTACTCCTGAGAAAGACATCACTCCCAAAAGACAAAAAACTAACAAGCTGCAACAAGAAGCTGGTAAGATGTCTCTTAAGATCAAAACAGGAACAGTCTTTAACATTGGAAGACCTTAAAAATGCTCTGCAACCCTTTCAATTAGAAGTGCAAAGTTTTGCAAATAAACTAGCTACATTTGGCTCTACTCTGGACCAAATTATGCTTAGACTAGAGCAAAGTGAAGCCAAAGTTATGGAAAATGAACTAAAAATAAATGAACTTCAGCAAAGGCTTCAGACCAGCAACAACACAATTAAAGAATTACAACAAAAAATGTTAGATCTAGAAGCCAGAAGCAGGTGTAATAACTTTATCATAAGAGGAATTCCAGAGGGCTTTGACAATATCTTTTGGCTTTTCCCGGTTAGGGGTCGCCACAGCGGAAATCCGGTCTGCTAATAATTGGCAGTAGATTTTGACGAACGCCGAGGTGCCAGCTCAACGTTCAACCTTCAACGAAGGCATGCCCATTTACGCATGTCTTTCGAACGCCCACCCAACCGCGGGAAGGACATGCAGACTCCACACAGAAGGCTCTCCCTGCACTCCAGCCGAGAATTGAACGGGAGAACCTCTTGCTGTGAGGCAACAAAGCTACCGCTGCACCATCGCGGATGTCCCAGAGAGCTTTGACAATACACAACTTAATTCAATAATAAAAGAAATACTAAGCTCTCTCTTGAATAATAATATATGTATGGATGATATAGTAATAGAAAGAGCCCACAGAGCTGTAAGGCGTACACAAACAAGTGACTCTCCGAGGCAAATATATGTCAGACTGCTTAATTCAGCACATGTTCAACAAATACTAGCAGCATACAAAGCTAAAAAGAACTTTACATGGAGAGCACATAAAATCACAATAACTCAAGATCTCCGTTTGGAAATTAAACAAAACAGACAGAAACTTAGTAAATATTGTGCTTACCTTATTGAAAACAAGATTCGTTTTCAAATGAAATATCCTGCAATATTTAATTTTCTACCACAAAGAAGAAAAAATATCTCTTGAAACCCCTGAGCAAGGAAATCCACCTTTCTGCATCTCTTCAAAGTTAATCCTACTTGAAACAACCTAATTCATCTTCTCTGAACTCAAAACAACGTTTTGGAGGGCTTCAGAAAGGTATTCTGCATGTTTCTATTTTAAAATAAGCTAAAAATAAAACCATATTTTTATTTTTACAGACCTGGAGGTCCGTTTTAGCATTTCAGCATTCTGTTTTCCCATAATCCTCTTCAAATCAGGAAGCTCTATGATCCTTTCACCTATCAACTTTAATAACGTCATTAATGACTTGTTTCCAGCCCCAGTGCATCTCTGGGAATGGGAAAAACACTAAATCAAGTCGGGAAAGCTCTACAAACAATGAATAGTCAACTTTTAACCAAACTTTGCTTTTCTCATCAAAGAAACTTCAAATTGTATGTTTCAAGCCACTACACTGCTATAATTACAAAGAAGAAGGTGATAAAAGAAAATACCAGTCATTTGGAAAATTCTAGAAAAGGAAAGGATGTAGCTGCTTTTAAATATTTCAGTCTCCCTTCCTGCAGTATTACAAAACCTTGTGCTACACTAGATAAACCAAGGTACTGTATCTTAGTAACTTCCTTTCATTTATAAATTCTTAAAAGCTACCTAAGTATGGCTGCATAAAGAAATGATTTAAAGGTGCTTTTCTTTAAGTCACTGCAGATGTCAAGAAACAAGGATTATTAAATGACATCTGGATCAATGGGTCTCATATAAACTCTTAAGTATTAAACACTCCCAAAAAATTATTACAGCTATGCTTTCTTGTATTATATAACTATATAGGTGGTGCTGCGGTAGCGTTGTCACCTCACAGTTAGACGTTGCCTGTTCGATTCTCAGTCAGAGCGTCTTCTGTGTGGCGACATGCATGAACGGGCGTTCCTTCGTTAAAGGTTGTGCGTTAGGCCCGGCAAGCCAGCACGTAAAACTCTACTGCTAATCATTAGCGGACCGGAGTTCCGCTGTGGCGACCCCTAACCGGGAAAAGCCGAAAGACACAAACAAACATAGGTGAAATGCTCTAACTAATCCTGGAAGGGGGGGGGGTACTCTTCGGAATAATGCTTTGAAACAGGGTGATGCAATTTGGGTTGTGACTTTTGTTTTATAATAGCCCAAATTAGTATATTACTTTGACATTAGTAAGTTCTTATACATTGCTTAATCACGATCCTAATAGCATGTTGACTGGGTTGTATTTGAATGAGTCTATGACTAAATGATAGAGTCTTTTCTTGCATGCATATCTGAGAAGGTGACACTGACTAGTTGAAAACAAATGAGTGGATATGGACGCGATCTATCTCAGGTTTTGGATTATGGTGTCATATTTTTATTCTTTGTATATTTGAATAACAAAGACAGATGTTGTATGTATATTGCCAGTATATATATATATAAATGAGGAAATTTCCAGTAGCTTTAAAGAATATAGTTAGTTGCTTATAAAATGATTACTCTAACTGTTTTGGAACTTCAGATTGCTGCCTTTCTTTTAAGCTTCTTTTAGATCTGTTGTATATAAAATGTTTAGTAAACGTTTTAATAACTTTTTAAATATTAAGAACTAGAACATATTATTGCCTCTTATTATAAACATTTTCTAAGATTTACTTTCTCTTACTTTACACATACCATTTAATTGAATAACTAACATATTATTTTAAGAGGTCAGAAAATCATTATACTGTAAATAAATAAAAGGAGCAGGCTGTGCTCAGTCTGTAGCTGATGATTTTTCACGTTTGGAACATTCTAGGTACGTTTGACATCCCTCTGCTAAATGTATATGTAACTATAATACAAATAATAGTTTTTCTTTGCTTTTCAATTCATGCACAATTACCAATACAGAGGGATGGGTGGATCGGCACCTATTTGGGGTAAAGGAGTTTAGAAGTCACTGCATCAGTTTTAACGTTTAACACACTAACAGACACATTTTATTACTATTTCTCTGCTTATCAGGCAATGAACATCATGATAAGTAAATTAAGACATGGTATCAATAGACTCATGGAATGTTAAAAGGATAGTGGATAAAAAAAAGAGATTTAATCATGCACCTCACATACCAAAGCAAGGTAATGTAGCCTTCCTGCAAGAAACTCACATGGATGATCAACTGTGGGATCGGGAAAGGAAAAGGAAATGGGTTAAGCAAATATTAGCTGCAGGCCATCATTCTTTATCAAGGGGGGGAGCCATTATAATAAATCAATCTTTCCAAGGAGAAAGTACTTCTTTTAAAGCTGATTCTAATGGAATATGGGTATTATTCACTAGCGAATATCATACTATAAATAAACCTTTACTCTTTCTTAATATATATAGCCCCTGCTCTAATCAACATCTCTTCATTTATGAAATCTTTAATATACTAGCTAACTACCCAAATCATTTGTATATCATCGGTGGGGACTGGAATACTTTATTAAATCTAGACAAAGATAGATCACATAATGAAAATAGGCAGTCGGAGCATACCACTATAGCACTTGAAGAATTACAAAATACTTTTGAACTAACTGACCCCTATATTAAATTCCAATATGATGAAACAATATCAAGATTCACTTTCTTCTCAGCCACTCATAAAACCTGGTCCAGAATACATGCTTTTCTAATTTCACAATCATTGCTTTTGAGCAAACTAAATTATGCTGTATCACCTAGAACTATCTCAGACCATTCAGAAATCAGTCTCTTAATAAATTTTCAAATATATAAACAAAATGATCCCTATTTCAATAACTGGACGTTAAATCCTAAAATCATTCAAAACCAAGAAACAGCACAGGAAACCCAGAATGTCATAGCCCAACTTCAAAATGACTTTATATCTACTCAAATTCCTTATGATATACAATGGGCAGCTGCCAAAGCGATCATTAGGGGTATAATTATCCAAAAATCTGCATGGTTCAAAAAAAAGTACAATAAGTTTAAAAAGGAACTAGAAACTCAAATAAATATTGCTGAATTAGAACGTCAGAAAAAATAATCTAAAGACGTGGAGGAAAAAGTAATAGACTGGCAAAAGCAATTACAGAAACACTATCTAGAAAATATCTCCGTTAGAATTAAGGTCACTATATCAATATTCAGAAAGGGCACAAACACCTTCAAACTGCCTAGCTAGACTAATTAACATAAAAAATGCCCCACCGAGAATTAAAGAAATAGTGTATGAAGGACTGGTGAAGCACAAGGACCAGGATATTGTAGATGCTTTTGAAGACATATATAAGAAACTATACAACATACCCTTATCACCATATACAGACAAGTTTGGTGATTTTATACATAATATAAAAGTTCCACAACTTACAGAAGATCAAAAAAACCTCCTAAAAACACCCCTGCAACTAAATGAGATAAAAGCTGCAATAAACAAACTCAAACTGGGTAAATCCCCTGGGCCTGATGGCTACACCTCTGAATTTTGTAAACTATTCATGGAACCTATTTCCAAAGTATTATTAAAAGTTTTCAACTTTATAATACAACATGGAATAACAGATAATTATTTAAATAACTCCAAAACAGTGCTTATTCCAAAACCGAATTCTGACCCAACAGATCCAGCAAACTATAGACGAATAGCCCTGATAAATACTGAACTTAAGATCCTGGCTCATGTTGTAGCAAATAGACTTAAGAATGTACTCCCCTCTATCATTTCCCAAGAACAAATGTGCTTTATGATAAACAGGCAAACAAGTGATAACGCCCTCCTTTTAGATACCATTATAAGACTTCTTAACAGTGACAAATGCCCCAGATATGTCCTCACGGCAGATATAACCAAAGCTTTTGATAGAGTTAATTTACATTTCCTATTTAATATATTGCCTTTATATGGTTTTCCTCAGGAATTACTAAGGATAATTAAGGTTCTATATCAGAAAGCTTCTACCACTATTCAGATAAATAAGCTCAAAACTAACCCTATGCTGTTATCCAATGGTACAAGATGAGGATGCCCTCTTTCCCGATACCTCTTTAATCTTTATCTAGAACCTCTCCTTCTGTTTATTTCATAGAGGGAACTACTTTCAAAGATTGTTTTCCAGCATTATAATACTGAACCAAAGGTGCTGGTTGTGTATTTTTAATTAAAACCACAATACTTTGTATTCTTCAGAAGAACCTGCCTTATCTGCATTTATATAAAATAAACTAGCATTGCCGCCTCACAGCAAGAAGTTCTCCAGTTCAATTCTTGGCTGGGGTGCCTTCTGTGTGGAGTCTGCATGTCCTCCCCGTGGTCGCATGGGTTTCCTCCCAGTGCTCTGGTTTCCTCCCACATCCCAAAGACATGCTGTAGGTGGATTGGGCACTCTAAATTGGCCCTAGGCATGAGTGTGTGCATGTGCGTTCAGTGGAAGGTTGGGCGTCAGGCTAGCAACTCGACCCCGTAAAACTGCGCTGCCAATCATGAGCGGACAGGTGATCTGCTGTGGTGACCCCTAACCGGGAAAAGCCGAAAGAAGAAGAAGAAGAAACTGCACTATTTTTATAAAGACTGCTGATATCAGCTGCATTAATTTTTCCAAAGCATTTATTGATGAGTGCATGAAAATAGTTCACTCTAGGGCTCTCCCAGCTATAATACCCTGTTTGTACCCATCAACCCCCATTTCATACATGAATGCTAGAGTAAAGAAAAAAATAATAGTTTTTAAAACTCTTAAGTGCTCCAGATAAAGAAACCACCATATATATGTATCATAACTGTAGCTGGTAACTCAGCTGTTCAATATTGTATCTTATTTTGTATAAGTCTTCAAAGGCATCCACCTTTTTAGTGAGAATTTTAAATGTATTTTGACTTGGCAGCATCACTAGTGATCAGTATGGATGGAGCGTCTTACTGTGAAGGATAACACATTTATCATGTTCACCCACCTTAAATGATTCCATGTGATGTACCAGTGACATAGATAGGACTCCTAAAACTACTGCACTGTCAACATCTGTCAGTCCGGGAAGTTCTCTTCATTAAAGTACCAGTTAGTGACAGGCCTTTTATATGTTTTATCTCTACGGCTTCTTCATTGGGCACCTTGTATTTGTATTAAAAAATATCGGTATTTTAATCTGTTTGTCACGTTATCTAATTAATTTAATGCTCTATTTATTAAGTATATTAGGAACATTGAAAACAGGAACAGTAATATGCAAGTGATCACAGGGACAGTAAGATGCCTAGCCATATATAACTTTAAGTAAAAATATCTAAAAAGTACATCCTAACCTTTGCAAAAACTTCATAATACTCACCTGACAAATCAAGCAGGACAGTACATGATAATCCATGTTCAGAGGCAGAGCTAGCATGGGGTGAAAGGGCAGCCACCCTTGGAGGGAAGGTGTCATGGGGCACCATCTGCAGATGCCTGTTTGGTGGTAATGCAGTAGTAACATTCAGAAGAGAGTGCTGATAGAGCGTTTGCAGCTGGGACTAAATCTCTTTGGATACCACGTTTGCAGCTGGGCTGCATCTCTTCTGATTAGGCATTTGCTGCTGGGGCTGAATCGCTTCTGATGCCACATTTGCAGTTGGAACTGAATCTCTTTGGATCCTGCATGTGCAGCTGGGGCTGAACTCTTCAGCACAATGTGTGGCAGAGTATGTTACCGTCATTCAAACATGAAGTTACTACTCCATTGCAAAAACATGCTGTCACTTGAAAGTTTTTGTATTGCCTATATAACATTGTTTAATTATTACTGTATACATTAAATGTTATTGCTGTACAACTATCTTCTCTGTTTTCTTTTCTTTGTACCATGTGGAGCTTTTCTCCCTGGCCCTCTACTGAAAACGGCCAACTCTGCCCAGTACTGCATTTGTTGTCAGGGCTTAATGCTCTATGTATGGAGTTTAGACTGTAGCAAGCAGTTTGCTATAGTTTACAAAGGAGAACCTCTCAGTGATTTGAATATATGAATCTCTGTAGATGCATTTTGTAAGTAAAAGAAAATGTTTTTCCATTAGAACTGTGAGACATTGGCAAAAGCATGGGGAAAGGATACCTGACTATGCCTGTGGTTAACCAAGCCATAGTTGCATTCTCAGTCTCCCGGGTGCCAGTGAGGAGAAGAAGTGCTCAGAGGCCAGATCTTTCATTCCCAGAGTGGAAAGAGACTCTTAACTTTTGCAGGACTGCTCTCAGGTGGAGCCAGTGGAGCAGCATCGTGAAGCAAAAGAACTGGAGAAATGATGATGCGAGTTCTGTAGAAGAAATTGAAATATTCATTTATTTCAAACATGAAGAACATTGCACATGGGGGGGGGTCAACCTTTCAGGGGAATTCATGGTGAGGCATGTAAGAAATCTAATTTTGTTGGACTTTATTATTAATAAAGGAAAGAAAAAAATCTCAAGCAAGAAGACTTTAGAAATAGTTGACCAGCTTAAATAAGTAAATAACAACATTATAAAAAATATATAAATAAAAACCAACTCCTGACCAGAAACAATGCTAATTAGGAAGAGGACAACTCCAAAACAATATTGCTACATCTGTGAAGCCTTCCTTATCAGTGTGCAAACAACATCCTGTACAATTACCTTATCGTGCCAGTGTGTGTTGAGAATATAAGCAGGTTAAAGTAATGTCAGACACCATTTGCTTGATTCACTCATGGTAGGTCATATGATTGTTACAAAGTCATTAAATGTAATTTGTAAGCGGTGTCCTGGGCTGATGATTGCTTCCCTATAGCTTGCAAAATTTTCACCATATGACAATGTTGTGGCTCAGTAAAGAAATAAGGATGATGTAAGCTGGTTACACAGTTCTTCCTCTTCTATCACTGCTGACACACACCTCTCCAATGATGTTGGTCCCACAAACTGTGCTTATACCTGCACAGGACTGTGAAAGACTGGTGGGGAAATCGTACATCGTGTCAGTGGAGTATTGGATTCTCTGTCTTTAACCATCCCTTAAGCACTTTCATCAGTACGCACTTCAACATTCACAACATTGGGTAAACTTTAACAAAGCCGTGAAATTGTCAGAAAATGCAGCCTCTGTCCCAAAATGTTTCCGTTAGTTGATAGCCCATCTTCTGATACAGTAAGAAGGTTACCAGCCAGAAAATGTGCAGTAAAGAACAGAAGAGCCCCTTCCTCTTCAGAAGTGGACTTTAGTGACTCCCAGACAAATCCTACTTGGAAATCTACACTGGACTGAAGTCATGCCCAGTCGGCTTCTTCATGCTCTTCTCCAGAGAATATTATGCTTGGTGAGCCATCCACCTAATGAGGGAGGTATTTGTGCTGCTAATATGAGACACATCATTTAAATAAACAGCAACAACCTCAAACCATCATTTTGTGTACTTGCTACAAATCTAAACATGACATTTTTGTTCCTGATCTCTAGTCACCTACATGAAAAAATGACAACACATAGGTTTCTGGATGGAAAATAGACCTGACAACTTAAAATATTGTAAAGCTGATGCAAACATGAAAATAACTTATCAATATTTTTTAAAGAAGCTTATGAGAGCAGTCATATGAAAAACAAAAAACGCATTTCAAACAAGACACAGAAAGAATCACTATGTACACAACATTACCTAACAATGGCATTTTAAAAGCTAAACATTTTAACAATATTTACAGATGAGTCTCCCACCAAAAAAAAACAAGTGTTCCAGAGCTTGTATTCTTTTTATATTGATTTATATTTGTAGCAAAGCAAGTTTAGAAAATTAGCTTTAGAATTTATTCTAGAATTCGAACATTAGTTCAAAAGGGTGTAGGATTTATTTCAATGATTGGGATGAGTTACCTAATCATAATATACAATCATCTGAAAACCACACAGTAAATTGTTTGCAAGCTTTGCATGAATTGGTGAAAGTAATATTCAATATAGTTTTTGATTTTACTGCATTTTTTTTTTAAATCAGTAGTAAATACAGCAGTTTAGGAAAGGGGCTTAGTTGTCCCACCCCAAACCCTATATTTTCCAATGTGTCTGGGTGCAGAAAGTAAATTTTAGTTTGTTGTGTTCAGTAATATATTTTTTTGATATTCTCTTGAGTTCTGTACAGAATCATGACCATACCTCTTAACTATCCAAATTTTCACAGAATGCCCAGATTTTTGCCTCATATTTTTGATCTGTTCCTTGTAAAATTTCTGTTTTTCTGGCAAATCACTAAGGATGTAAGTCATTAAGTAATGGCATACAATTAAGTTTCAGACTAACTATTCTTCAGAAAATCTGTGCTAACACAGATCCTTATTCTAACAACTAAGTTTGTAAGATCTGGGGCCTTGTCCCCATTATTTTAACATTTGTCCTGATTTCTTACACTAGGACATTGAGAGCTATTATCAGGTATCACTCAACAAGAACACTCCCTGTCCTCAATTGTAATTTTTTTCAGCCTTTCTTTTCCTAGACTTCTTTATACAATAGCATAACTACAACACTTGTTGTTTAGAAAGGGAAAATCGATTAGAATGCTGGAACTGTCCTTCCACATAAAAGTTAACAAGATCATTAATTTTCCGTTTTACAAACAGTAAACCTAGGCTGAGAAGGCAGACTAGTACAAGATCATCCTTAACTTTCAACAGTTCAGTAGAAGGCACAGGGACTCGAGTGGTATTGTTATATCAAAAAATAAAAAAAAAAGGATTATAAAAACATTCAGATTTTAATTCTAGCTTGCGTTTTATGCTCTAATATGGTACCATGCGATATTTCTTTAGACACCAAGATGTACTATGTAGGAGTTGAATAACCTTACTTTTGCAACCAATATAACCAACCACTGGCATAAATTGCAAAAAAAAAACTTAAACTGTTTTACTTTTTTATTTTTCGGTAATTTTTGTATCTTTTTTTTTTTCAGAACCCCTTCATTGGATCCTCTCTATTGTATTAGAATTGCAGATCTACACTGCCACCAACCAATGCACTGCCTAAGGGTGCACACGAGTGCCTTTATTCAACAGCCATTTAATGTTCCAGAATGAAGTGGACCCCTTGTATATTTACCGTGTCTCAAATAGGGCTCTGCCAGGATACCTCACTGAGTCTGCTAAGCCAAGTTTGAAAAGACTAGATGATGCAAATTGCCTTAAAATCTAAATGACAGGCTTCAAGAATTCATAAGCAATGTTCTCTAGGGAAGAATGTTCTCCTTTTCTTTATATGCTGTTATGTTTCTGGTGAAACATTTGTACTGTACATCCAAGTCATTTTGAATGTTTCTGCATGCTGTTAAAAGAGATTAACCATGAAAAGCCAAAATATCAGAAGTGATATGTATACAGAAGAAATGTACACTTGCCCATAGTCTGCATTTAAATCATAATGCAATTAAAATGCATTTTTATTAATTTTTTTTTGTATTACAGAAATACAACAGATTGTTATGAAAGTGTAATTCAAGTGAAATCCATCTCAATAAGAAACTGGTTTCTTCTGTAACTAATGCAGCTGGGCAGTGATTAGCTTCATGACATTGCTTATGAGTGCACACGGAACGATTTTTAACATGCACTTTAACAGGATGCTTATAGCCATTTTGGCATCCTATTATTATTAGTTGAAACCTCATATTTGAAGTTGCCATCTTCAAACTGTATTGATGTTTGTATCTGTGTACCTTTGTTTCCTAGTAGAACTGAAATATGTACTTATGGTACAGTTATAATGGACCATGTTTTATTTGAAGCACTTGAAAACCTGTTAGCACATACCTCATAAATATTTAGAACACCCTGAACACTATCACTCAGAATAAAACAGATCTTTCCTCCTATTGCTTCAGGGTAGCTAAACTATGAGAAGGTAATTTAAGATCTTAGAAAGTGCTGCAGTTCTAGACTAACAATGCAAGAAAATGCTTTTCCATAGTTAAATTAGCATATTGGGCAATCATGTTTTGAATCCAAAGAGGCGTTCACATATAGCTACTGAAAATATTGAGTGTTTGAGAGTTTCATATTATAACGTGATCTTTAAAATAATCTATTGAAACAGTCATGCTCTAGGGAAGTAGAGTGTACCTGGAATCACTTCCTGTTTTCTACCAGCAGTGCTGTCTAGGGATGTCTGCAGCATACAGAACTAGTACAGACAGCCACTGACATACTGTACACTACAATGTTATTTAGCAACAGACAAACACACACACACACACACACACACACACACACACACACACACACACACATGCACATACAAACACACAAGAAAAAATACATGGATGTGTGGATGAAGAGACGCACACACACACACACACACACACACACACACACACACACACACAACAGTATGCAGCATGCACCCCTTTCACTGCAGAAGAGCCATGATGCTTTTAGCAAGAATAATATTCCTCGTTTATTTTACTCCATGCATGTTCTGAAGGTTGTTTAGAAGTATCCATCAAAAATAATGTCATCTTACCTCAAGATTGCTCTTTGTGGATTCTGGTGATTATTGTATTGAATGCTACTCTTATTTCAGCATAGAGATCTCCATCAGTGATAGCCCTGGAAATTGCCTCTTATCCTTCATTAAAGAATCTGGACCCCTGCATAAATATGCTGTGCTACTTTTATGCTTTAACAGTTCTCTTCATTTAAAATCTCATCTTCTTTTAAGAATAAAATGTGTGCCAAAAAAGCCCCAGGGTATGTCCTTGTCTTGTTAACACCTGACAAACTGGGCTTCACTTTGTACAGCACAAAAGCTTCACATGATGTTATCAGAACTGGAAATGGATACTGAGTACATAATAGGTAACAGACATTTCTTGCTATGCTCTGGATACCACCCACTGAAAATTTGAGGTCCTTTTAAATAAGAAAAACAAATTCTTATTGTTTAATGTCTGTATTGGTGGTACTTTCTTCTACAAGTTTGCATCTAATTTTGGAACTGCACTTAAATGCCATAGTCCCCTTTATTGCCAATGTTCTGTTCTTGGTGTCACTATAATGCACTTATTTAACATTGAAGATGACCCCTGATAGATCACTGGCTGGGATCATCCTTTCTTTTTTGAAAAATTCCACATTAATGGTTGCGCCTTTAAATACAGATTGTGCTGTCACTTTCCAGCTACATAAGAACCCTCATTCAAGCCCATTTTTTTTCTTTTGTCTGCTTGCAAAGCAGTTCTGCAGTTCAGATCACAGTCTCATCTTTTGGAAGTAAAGTTTCTGCAGACTATGCCTTAGAAACCCACTAAGTGTCAATACAGTAATCAGATCAGTCTAGAATTCACTGAGGAGGAACATGATACCAGGCAGTGATACAAGTGCCAGAGGTTCATCTCTGCCCTTTGTCTGGTAACGTTTGAGAATAAATCTGTTACTCTGACTCTCAGCTTGAAAAGATGTTTGCACTTTACAGCTCCTCAGGTGGAAAATGTGTAGCAGACTCAGCTCCAGCTGTAGGCTGGACACCACTAGAAGGACTAAAGCTCAGAGTATACATCTGGAGGTAAGCACATTGCAGAAATGGTTTTCTTCTTTCCACAAGTACTAAACTCATCCTTAGTTAATGATAACTCAGGCCCACACCAGTCTTTTTTCTAAGTGGAGGCCGTTGTCTCTAAGGCAGACAAGGTCAATGAACCTTCTCCTGCCCAGATCCCTAAATGGCCATTTTTTGGGAGTGGTATCCTAAACATTATGTTCTACAGTGTGGGTTGACCTTCTACTCAATTCCCTGTTCTAAAAAACACCTTGCTGTATATTTGTGAAAGATATCTGAGGAGCCACGTGTCATCCTTCCCGAATTGTGTGTGCTTTACCAGTCCCTAAGAAGGTGGTTGCTCTTTACAAGCCCTCATCTGAGTGGCTTGTATTCCTTACTAATCATTTTCTACTAAGAATTCTGTCTTCATTGTAATAACTTCTATCTGGCATAGGTCTCAGATACCATAGTGCTTTATCACCCTGCTCCTGGCAAGAAATCCATGAGTGGGAGTGTGCGCGTGTGTCTCTGTATGTCCTGTAATGGACTCACTTATTATCTAGGATTGTCTAGGCATAGTTTCACTGCATTGTGTTTAGTGTGGGAATAGGTTCCAGTTCTGGCATAACACTGAACTTCATAAAGAGGTTTCTGAGTGAGTGCATAACTGAATGTATAGTGTAACTCAATAATATTATTACAGTATGAAATATTATTGAATTATACCATATATTCAATAATAATATTACTACTGTATCAAGTCAGAAGTATAGACTATTCACATTATCACACTGTTTCAGCTTCTGCTGTTTGCTTCAGAAGTATTTTTCTCCACAGACAGCATCATTCATTATAACTGCACTTTACACAGTGTTACAGCCCATTTGTAGCATACAGGTTCAGGTGTACTGGTGGGTTTGTGATTTTTGAAAGCCCTTCACATTTATAAACCAACTCAAGCATGTAACTTTTTTCAGAACAATAATTTAACAAATATATGCTGTATTTTTCTTACCATAATGGTTTGGCTTTACGGTTCTTTGAAAACAGTAATATTCCTCGGTCCCTGACTACTTTCCTTCCTCTCGTCTCCATATTTATTTAAATTGTCATTTGCTTTTCACCTCTGCTCATCAGATGAACAAAGACTATAATATGGCCTTTTTAGAGTGGCCTGAATGACCAGCTTCACAGGTTAGTTGCTGTCAGGTAACTGGTGCTACTAGTGAATACCCAAATATTTATATTTGTAAATAGAACCCACCTATACTTCTGAATGGGTTCTGTATGGCAGTGGCAACTGATGAACAGCCTAACAGAGACCGGGATGAACTATAAGCACATCTTTTTTTTAAAGTTTAATCTCGAGGCCTAACTGGAAAAAACTATATGCATTTTAGCTGAAAATTCGATTTGTATCATACTTTATTAATTAACCTGATAAAATATGGAAGAAGGCATGCGTGTTAAAAAGTAAAAGATAATTTGCGAAAATAATTATTGATTAATTACCTTGCAAAATTAGGCATGTGACAAAGTACGTTATGGTGATTATGTGTTTATATTCACAGTACTCCGTTTAGTAAAACATGTTTTTTTTTTCCCTAAAACTTCAATACTGGTATCCATTAATGTTTTGTAAGATTTTCAGTAAAGATTAAAATTTCCATTTTAATATTCAAGACCTGAATATTGGTTCAGTTTAGTCATGTACATCACATTATGAAAAGTTATTTCATTTTAGTTAAGGAATTAGGCAAATAAAATGCATACTATATAACATGAAATTTGCTTAAAAATTCTTATGGATCAGAACAGTAAATGCCCTAATAAAACAATGAAAAATACTGCATTTGCTGCTCCCTTTCCACTGCATTTTCAGGAAACATTGATGTGACATTAATAATATATTTTCCAGGGTACACATAAAGGGTTAGTGCTGTTACATAGTGTTAGCTATTGTGAGATTTTATTTTAATTCTGCCCTAGATGCTCCTACTGGCTCTATGTATGCATTTCAAATAAATATTCTGGCACTTAATATTCATTTCAGATGTATATGTAGTCCCATTATAGTCCGCTAAGACCGACATAAAAAGCACTGCCTCATTATAGTTAGTTAGCATTTTTCAATGGCACAAGCCCTTTTTGAATACTTGGTATGAAATGTATTACACAGAATATCAACTTTAAAAAATTTGCAAACTTTTTCCAAGTGCCAAATGTTTGTGTGCATGTGTGTGTGTGTGTATATATATGTATATATATATGTCATATTTTCACGTTGTACAAGGTGATATCACGATATGCATTCTCAGAGATCCTGGTAAATGTAGACTTGTTGGTGTGCTCTGATTAGCAGTGTTGTGTTTCTCTTTCTTTTCCCTGATGTAATGCTTACATATGCAGATAAGTGAAGTAGTTTAAAATTTTTATTTACACTAATCACTTGGGATTTATAAAAGTTACCACTGTGTACACTTAGTGTAGCCTTTTTGACTATGTACACAGCATGAGCAATGTGGTAGGGATGTTCTTCAGTACATAAAGTGTACACTAGTGGTAACATTTACAAATCCCAGGAAAGGGAAGGAACAGTGTGGGTCATAACTCTCACTTTATATTCAGAGTAAAACACATTTACTTTATTAACAGAGTAGCTCACTTATATAATCAATGTGCTGTTAACTATTTAAACACAGTTTACTTTCTGTAAATATTTGCTGATTACTAATTTTAGTATTTTCATTAGCTCAATATTTGAGTATTAAGGAAATAATAATTGCTAAGTAAATTGCCTTGTAGTGAATCACATCAACTAGAAAATATGCCCTGCTGTTAAATACTAGAAACCATAGACAATATGGGAAAAAATCTGTAGTGTTATCAACACTGGTCAAGAAATCTGAGATCAGATTATCAGTATAAATTGATTTAGTTTTGTGAAGCCTAATAATAAATAAATAGGTGCTGTTAAACCTGGCTGCATGGTGCAGAGATGGACCCCTGACCATGATGACTGGGCTTTGTCTAGCAGCCCCAGCACTTGAGGGGTCAGGAAGAACGGAGGTTGAGGAGTGGAGGGCTGTGTCCCATTCTCCTTTCCCATGAAGATGATGGGATTTGTGGGTAATTGGAGGCACACTGGACAATATGTTCTCCCTGATGGAGGCCAGTGAGACCACTGTTCTGGCTGTGGGGGGAGGGGCATGATTGCTTTGAGGCAGTACCCCTTCCAGAAGTGAGGCAAGATCTCCAGAGTCAGTGCATTGCATGACACTCCCCAATGCCTTGCAGGAATGTAGGTATGTTAGGGATGGGAGAATTACAAAACAAATAACTGTCAGCTACCCCTGATGGTTACTTGAATGAAGACTCATTTTGTTTGGCTCTCACATCATGAAGGAATGAAATGGCTGATTGAACAAGTGAATGTCTACTAGTAGGTAGGCAACAGGGGTAAAAGGCTGTCAAAAACAGGTGCTGTTAAAGTACAATATCTTTAAGCAATAATGTTACTCATATTTATAGTCTTAAAGCAAAACTTTTTTTTTTTACATTTCTGAACTCTTTAGTTAAAGCTTGCCAAATAGATGTTGTAACCACTGTCAAAGTGCAACTTGAAGTAGTAGAAAATAGCTCTCAGCCTGTCAGTTATGCTTTCTAAGTTAAAAGTTGACATATGCAGTATGCTTCATGCCACATTTAGTAGTCCAGAAGTTTGCAACATGTTCTATTTTATCCCTGTAAACTCTTATTTAAAGTATAATTTATTTTGGCAACTACATAGGATAATGTGCTGACTATGCTGCGGCTGGCCCAAGTCCAAATAGGGTTACAGCTGCCTGTATAAGCTGGCGAGAGGAGGTTCCATTCATAAATATAACTCCCAAATAACCACTACACGTTGTCACTCTCACCCAACAGAAATCAAAACTGGATACTGGAGGTGCCCACTCCCCCAGTGGCAAAATAATAATAGCACATTATTTACTCCCAAAGCACAAATGGTTCTCTGTTTTTTAAAGGAAAATGATCCATCAACCCCAGAAAAATGTTTCTAGGCCTACCACTTCAAGTCATGCCTCCCCATCTGGTACAAACCCTCACTATCTGACTGGGTGCTTCATTTCCCCATTATAAACCAGCAAAGTAACACACGTCTCCATAGACAGATGGATAGACAGACAGATAGACAGATACATACATAGATAGATAGATAGACAGGTAGATAGGTATAATAGGTAATAGGTAAATTATCAGAAGATTGAAAGGTCTTTCTTCTTGATGGCACTTGTGTCTGCAAGATTGCAGTAGAGATGAGTCTAAGAATTTTCATTTTCCCTGTTGCTGTGTAATCTAGGAGTTGATATATATATATATATATATATATATATATATATATATATATATATATATATATATATATATATATAATTAATAGGGGGTGCAGGAAGTCTTGTGTTGTGTAAAATATTTTTGATTTTGTTTTTCTTTTTTGTTATTTTAGTTTCAGTTTAAAAATATAAATGTTTTTATCCATAAGTAGAGAGAGAGTTTGTGTGTGTGTGTGTGTGTGTGTGTGTGTGTGTGTGTGTGTGTGTGTGTGTGTGTGTGTGTGTGTGTGTATAACTGAACATGGTTCTCTAATTTTATATTTCATAACTCTAAAAATTTGAAAAAGAAAGACCTGTCAGCGTGAGACACTTCACCTCCCACTTCACAGTAACAGTTCCAAAACCCACTTACCCAGACATACTAAATGCAGATATAGGGTCATCTGGGTCATCTTCCTCCTGTTACTGTAGGCGTGTCTTTACTCTTTAGTGCTCAGCTGCAGAATACCAAACCTCCAATCATATCTAAGGGATTTGGATTTCCTGAGGTGAAGCATGTCCATTAATTCTGGGTTGGACATGGCCTTATACGTCAGACACAGATCACCTCTGAGTAGGCTGTACACAACTGAGTAGAGCTGGAGTTTTTTAGTCGAACTGCATAGGGCATCTGTTTGAGTCCCTTGATCCTCTTGGTGAGGTACTTTTGGGGGCTTTCCAGTTGCTGCAGGTGTCGGGTAAGGTACATCCCAAATGGGGCATTGTATTAAATTATGGGCCTGATAAGTGATGAGTAGAGGGGCACAATGACCTCTCTTGATCTAGATGTGAACCCTTTCGTGATAAGGTGGGCTATATAGAAGGTCTTTCTAACCACTTTGGCAACGTGATTGTCAAAGGAGAGATTGCTATCTACTTGGGTCCCCAAGTCCCTAATTACTTCTTCCGTACTTAATGGATTACCACCTGTGTGGTAATTTGTGGGCACTTTGTTTTTCCCAAAGGGGATGACTATGCACTTTTTGGCATTTAGCTTTAGGCCATGGCTTTGGCACCAGTTATCCGTCTCTGTGAGACCCTTTTGAAGGATGCTTGTGTCAGCTGGAGAGTCGATTATGGCACCCAGTTTGCAGTCATCTGCGAACTTGGTCAGCCATAGTCCACCTGTGTTAGCCTGTACCTTGGAGAAATATATACCGAACAAGAGAGGTTCCAGGACTGAGCTTTGTGGGACACCACTTGTAACTGGTTTAGAGTCTGACATGGCACCTGCTATTCTGACTATGTGGGTTCTATCCCTGAGCCAGTTTACAACCTATCTTGTGACATAGGGGTTGATATTTAAGCTGGTGAGCTTATTTATGATGCCCGAGTGGGGTATTGTGTCGAAGGCTTTTGCGAGGTCCAGGTAGGCTGTGTGGACTACCTTCCCTTCATCTATGGCTTTGGTAACTGTTTCAAAGAAGTCAACCATGTTCAAGAGGCAATGTCTTTGTTTATGATTTCCATGATGATACACTCCATAGCTTTGCAGACCAGGCTAGTCAGGCTTATAGGGCGATAGTTTCCGGGGTCTGTTGTGGCAACACCTTTGTGGAGTGGGACCATTGTTGCTGTATGCCATTCCTTGGGTACATATCCTGTAGTAAGGCTGAGATTGAACAGTGACTTTATATGAGGGTTTAGTTCTTCTTGGAGCTCGTGTAAGACACAGTCCGGGACACTGTCTGGTCTGGTCCCATTGATGCTGTGTTTTTGCTTTGGAGAGTGTAGCTCTCACCTGTGCATCTGTGATCTCAGGAAGGCTACACTCTGTTGGGATAGACATTTACTCTTTTTTTTGGGGGGGGGAGTTTGCACTGACCCTTTCTGCCAGGATGTTGGCAATGTCTGTGGGTTCAGTGTATTTTTTGTCATTTTACACTAACTCAGAGCATATCTGGGAGTTGCCTCCCAGGTTCCTGACATAACTAAAGAAGGCCTTGTGATTATCTTTGGTGTCTTGTGCAATTTTTTTTTCGAAGCTGGCCTTAAATGATTTTATGAGGGATTGTAGTTTCTTGCTAGTACTGATCCCTTTTTGGGATTTTGCTCTATCATGTAGTAGCTTTCTCCTTCTGTTGTATAGCTTATTTATGGCCGGGGTCCACCAGACAGGTCTGCTGCCTTTGGAGGAGTGAGTCTTGGTTTTATTTGGGATAGTATGCTCCATGCATTCCTGTAGGTGTCCTGTAGGTGTCCATAAAATGCTTTTGTAAAGGATTCTGCATTTTGGGCTGTATTTTCCACTGGCCCAGGGGCTTTGAAGGATTCCACCTCGGTTTTGAGAAGTGTGAAGTTTGCTTTTGAGAAGTTCTTCACCGTGGTTTCCTTGGCTGGGGGTGGGGACGGAATATGGATGTCCAGTGAGATTAGTTTATGGCCTGATCTTACCAATGAGGGGTATACGTCTGGTGTGGAACATAGAGACCCCATGTTGGTGATGACCAGATCCAATATGTTTTCCCCTCTTGTGAGAGTGGTGACCAGTTGTTCCATAGCATTTGAGTTTATAAATTCTAGGAACCGTTGGGCGAGGGTGTTTGAGCTTGAGTAGTTTTCCCAGTCAATGTTTGGGTAGTTGAAGTCACCCAGTATAATGGTGTTTGGAGAGACCTTCATATTCTCCAGTGTTCTCAGGAAAGCTGAGTGGGGTTCCTGTGTTTGGGAGTGTGGTCTGTAGCAGGCTACAAACTGAAAGGCAGTTTTGCCCACTGTTAGTTGCACATGGATGGTCTCTGATGCTTCGTGCAGTGCCACTAACCTGGAGGTGTGGGTATCTTTGATAAATATGGATACTCCCCCTCCTTTTGTGGTTCGGCCCGAGTTTTGGGGCCGAAAAGCATGATATGAAGTATAACCTGTTAGTGCTGGGGTGCTCTCGGGAGCCTTGAACCAGGTTTCTGTTACTGCACAGATATCAATATTCTCCATACTGAGGAGAGTCTCGAGTGCATGCATCTTGAGGTTTAGACTTCTGGCATTGAGCAGCATTACCCTTAGTTTTTTTTTCTTTGTGTTGTCTATGGAGGTGGGTTTGTCTTTTGAGCCTTGCCTAAAAAAGGCACTATGGGGGAGGCAAGAGCCTTTGCCAGTAGTCGAAAACCCTAGCGAAGCAACGTGGCTTGTCGAGCATGTCATCCCAGGCTGACAGACACTGGATCTCCTTTGAATGATACCAATACTTTAGTCAATTGTTAAAATTGATCATTTTTGTCTTTATACTGTGGCATCATTCTTGGTGCGGGCAAGATGCTACTCAAGGTCAGGGTCATACCGGCCTGGGCTACATGATCAGACAGCTCCTCTATGTCTCTTTTCATGTAGTTCAGGGAGGTACATCTCAGGTCATTCACACCAGCATGGACAATGACGGAGTCATATTTGTACTTGCTTTGGAGTGACCTGAGTGCTTGTGTTATGTGGTGGATCCTGGCACCCGACAGGCAGCTTACAGTGACCTTCTCCTTGTTCAGTCTGGTGAGTGGAACGTCAGTGTGTCTGACGATAGAGTCACCTATTACAAGTGTATTAGGTGTGTTGTTTAGCCTTAAGGGCTGTGACTGTGTGGCACACTGACTTTGTGAGCTGTGTGCTGCGCGGGTATTGTTTCGTGGTAGGGGTTGCTTGGATATCTGCTTTGGAGGTATCTGCTGCTTAGGCAGAATTTTATTTAGAGCCTCCGAGTATGTTTTTGTGTGTTTATGTGTTTGGTTTGCTGATGCGATAGGTCTATGTGAGACTAGATTTGTGGTGTGTGTGGTTACCTTCTCCTCTTGACTGGCTGTCCCAGTACTGGGTTGAGAGAGCTCAGCCTCCAGTTTGGCTACATAGTTGCATCTCTCACATATATTTGAGCTTGCTGGGAGGAGGAGAGGGTGGTCTGTATACATAAGGCAGTTGTAACATTGCCTCAAGATTCCCAGATTCACCAGCTGGACTGGAGAGTAAACCCGAAACTGACCTTTGGGCATGCCTGAATAGTATAGGGAACTACTTATTGACTGATCAGAAAGAACCAATAGGGAGCAAGTACTTAAATCGGGTATAATAGGGTGTAGTGCTTAAGTTTATTAGTGTTTACCTATTGGATTACTTATACGAGCAAGTGCAGGGTTTTAGAATGAAAATAGAGTGCTTATTTTGAGATTTAGAGCAGTTCTAAGGGAAAAAGTGAAAAGAAAACTTTGTGGAGCCGGGAATAGTTTAAACCTGTTTAAGCGGTGCTGCCCGACTCTGCTCTGTGTCTAAGACCGCGCAAAAAGAGAGTTGCAGGGTTTTAAGAGAGAGAGATCAAGGAGTTTGGAATTGACCCAAAATGGCCAATAAAACTACGTCTTCTAGGCAGTAACCACTCCTACAGGGACAGGCAGGCTGCTCAGTGTTAACCACTGCCACTGGTGAACACAGAGACTTCCCTTTAGCCCAAGTAAGCACTGGCCTCCAAGAAACTTACAAACAGTTCAGAACAGCAACTCTGTAACTGAACTTTCTTTTAAAGTGGGAAAATAGCAAGATTTTTTTTTTTTTTTTTTTTTTTTTAAGGATAGCAGAGACACACAAGTAGCAAACTAGTCAGAACAGTGCAATAAATGACCCCCAACACGTGTGTGCTAGGTCAGAGGCAGGTAAAATGCAATTTTAAGAAAAAATTATTTTAAATTAAGTGCAACACAAAAAATGCAGTAAACAGGCTCTGGGTATGTCCTAAATACTGTTTCTAACACATATATAAACTTTTGCAATCAAGAAAATGCTGAAAAGTAGGCAGCAATGCAGTTTTTCTAAGAAATAAATCAGAAGAAAATACTTAAAATCTCAAAAGTGGCTCCTTTCTTCTCTCAGCGTTTTTACCTCTTGGTAGGTGCTTCAGCAACAATTATCAAGCCTGGAATGACGCCAAAACCATGTGGCTGCAGTGTTTTAAGAGAGAGATCAAGGAGTTTGGAATTGACCCAAAATGGCCAATAAAACTACAGTTTCTAGGCAGTAACTACTCCTACAGGGACAGGCAGGCTGCTCAGTGTTAACCACTGCCACTGGTGAACACAGAGACTTCCCTTTAGCCCAAGCAAGCACTGGCCTCCAAGAAACTTACAAACAGTTCAGAACAGCAATTCTGTAACTGAACTTTTTTTAAATTATAGAAAGTGGGAAAATAGCAACATTTTTTTGTTTTTGTTTAAGGATAGCAGAGACACACAAGTAGCAAACTAGTCAGAATAGTGCAACAAATGACCCCAACACATGTGTGCTAGGTCAGAGGCAGGTAAAATGCAATTTTAAGAAAAAATTATTTTAAATTAAGTGCAACACAAAAAAATGCAGTAAACAAGCTCTGGGTATGTTCTAAATACTGTTTCCAACACAGATATCAACTTTTGCAATCAAGAAAACGCAGAAACGTAGGCAGCAATGCAGTTTTTCTAAGAACTGTTGCCAGAATAATCACTATCACAATTAAAGCTCGTCATACAATTCACTGCAGTGGTGCTAATTCACAGTAGTTGTATTCCATATTTGCAACATACCATCTGCACGACCCCTTATGAAATTTTAGACTGCCATCACACAATTTCACAGAAGCACGATTTAAACAACAACTGTAACAAAGTGGATAAGACTGAAAAAAGCCTTCCTCTAAGCTGCTTCAGGTTACTTGTGTGAAGTTTTTGTCTACAAAACAGCTTTACAACACAGAATCTTGGAGTAACACAAAATAAGGCTTTTAAAATCCTACCCAATGAGTACAAACTTACCTATGACTACAGATCTGAACAACAATATATAGTCTGTCATATAGAACCCTAGCATGATTATATAGACATTTTTACAAAAATCTTAAGTATTGACAGGCTGGTCGATTCAAGTAAGTTGTGCAGTGTCACACGAGAGGATTGTGTGAGGCAAACAGTGCCTGCAGTTGTGAGAATAAAGCAATTCAGAAAACAAAATTGTTGTGCTGTTACTCCTGGTGCACTCATGTACCACAGACAGGTACCACGCACAAAGCACAAAAAGCACACTGCATGTCAGTGGACATAGAGCTAACAAAGATATGAGCTGCAACAACTCCTCTTGTTACTGCATGCCAGATGCATGTAAGCAACCAAGGAGGCAGTGTACTGCCACAGGTAGAGAAAGTGGTAATACAGGACTTGAAAATGCAGTAAAAGTAGTACGTATACATGACAGCAGCCCAGCATACACATCCTCGTGCTGGAAAATTCAAAATATATGTGCTTGTTTTTAACTCTGGAAAATAGGCAAACAGAGAGAGAATTAATGCAGTATGGAGTTACATGGTGTTGTCATAGAAGTTACTGTGAGGATGCTGGTGGAGTCATAAGGAAGCATCATTTCTCATGCTGTGTGACAAAGGAGGCCAAAGGGTGGGCCCATGTATATCAGCACAAGGCAATCTACCTCATCTCCACTAATGGTCACATAGAAACTGTGTGCCTGGAGGGTTATGCACTATTCCATATTGAAGTCCATACAATGCCTTTCTTCATGAGGTTAAGTCCATAATGGCAGCCTAGATAACCCTACGACCACAACAGACAGTTATGTTACAGGGGCTCCAGTGAGGTTTGGTAATCATACAAAGTTGCTATGATCTGTAAATCTTACAGCACAGGCTTTGATGCTTCTCTGTATGCAGTCATGTTCAACAGCAGTAAATGGTGTCCGCATTGGTGGTGTTGCTCAGCCATGTGCTGAGTACAGCATCAGTTCTGTAGGGCCAGTTAAGACGTTGGCTGGATTTTTGGTGAGGTTTGTCTGTACTTATAGTCCAATAAATCTGTCAGCACACTATACTCCACAATTCACGTGTTTGTGAATGTTAGCTGTTACTGAAAATATTAATTTGAAGAACTATGTGCCTTTACTCTTTGAGGTATACAGCATTGTAATCAGGCATCATATGGTTTTTCCAGATGTTTGCGAATTTCATAAGGCTCTAGTGTGTAATTTTTACTCTTACCAGGTCTACATAATTGTGCAGCATATTTATGAATGCCACCCAAAGTCATAACCCTACTTTCTACTTTGAAAACACAACACTAAATGTTACAGTGTGGTCATGTAGTTCTCCTAAATATTAATATAGTATTTTGACCTTGAAATAAACACTATATGTAATGTATTGGATCTGGGCTAAACTACTGAAGCTTGTCTTAATTATTTACCAAGTGCTACTTTATTACTAATTTTGATGGTTGTGATACTGCGTAGTATGCCAGATTTTCTGTGCATTTGGAAAGTTTAACATTGTTTATTTTGTGAGAGAATCTTGTGAGAGAAGGTGAATCGCTAGTATTGTGGGTATATGATAATGACAGTCTTTAGAGCAGATTGCAATCTGATTGGTTGTTTGCGTGTTTCTGCAGCTTTATATTGTAATGTTTTAAATGCCATTGTGCTGCATTTAGTTAGGATGCTGTAGACCGCTTAATACACAGTATCAATGTTCAGTGCAGTCCATAGTCACAAGGAGGTTTTTTTTTAAGTCTGATTATAGCCTCTGTAGTCCATAAACTAGACCACCTTATTTTCAGACTTGGTTCTCACTGGAAATTGCATGATTGTTCATTCCTTACCACAGAATAACCCAGTGACATTTTGCTGTACCAGGCTACAATGCCCACCACCTAGCTGGATGGACAAATGATTGCTGCATCAGTCTGTGCCCCCCTTTCCATAGTATAGCAATACCCTTTTCCTTATCAGCACTTACTAACAAAGTAAAGCCTTCCTTTAACAAGTTGGACCCAGGGTAGAACAGATAAGCCTCTGTAAATCCCAAATTAATAGTAAAAATATTACCTCATAAGTAGCTGTCTGTTTCGCAGGTTATTAAGGCCTAGTGTAGATAAAAATGTGCAGCTGCCTTACTATATACCAGCTTGCCTACTGTATGCCAGCTTTTGGAATCCATTGGACCACTGCCTGCCTTAAAACAGTCTGTTACTGCTTGTTAAGTCTAGGCACCCTGAAGCACTTCTCAAACTGCCTCACATTACTGACATCACCTACTTCTGCCATACATTGAATATACAGATAACAGCTATAGGCACTTGCCACTCATTGAAATATATTGCCATTACCTGTGAACTTGTCAGTGCTGACATCCACATGCCATGCTCAACATGTAAGATTCCTTATGCTGAGATACATAAGAAATCTCATTCACATGTGTTGAAAAAGTCAATAACATAAGTAACAGCAAAAAACAGTCAAAAAATGTTATTAGACATACATCATCGCCTGGCAGCTTGACTCTTGCCTTCAAGAGGAAAGGCCTCTAAAGCTTATGTCTGATGGACGAATTCCTCAGCAACACCAAGACAATCCTTTAACTGCACATATACCACCATCTAACTCAAACTCTGCATACAGGTCATCCAGCTGCCATACATAAGCCATTAGGTTCTGCATATGAACTGATAATTGCCCACCTCTGTCAAGGACAGACACTAGGTGTTTTCAGCTGTATTAGGAACCTGAGGAAAAATGCCCAACATTTCACCAAAGGGATTCCTAGGAATAATATCCACTCAGCCCCGGGTGCATAACCAACATACAAGAAGATCAGTTTAGCTCAAACTTCTCCTCTCAGTCACCCCAGATTCCCCCTCCATGACATCATGTCTACACCCCCATAAGAGCACCTTGGAGCAAATGCTAAAGGTACTGTCTGTGGATAAAATCGCTAGCTGTGTGGTCAAGATACTTGTCAGTATGAAGCACTGCCTCAGTGACTCACTTTTCAATATGTTCAACCTCAGCCTGTTAAATATTTACTTACCACAGGTGTGGAGAACAACTATTGTCATCCACTTCCTTATGATGACCCTCCCATCTTCAGCCCAATAAACTTTAGCACCCTCAACTGTAAGGTCCTATTGTGAAACTCACAAAGATATTAGAATCCCTTGAAACTAACCAGTCTGAGTTTGTCAAAGGAAGATCCTGTCTGCTTAACCTAGTAAACATCTTTTAAAAGGTCACTGAGTTATTAGATGAAGTAAAATGAGTACACACCAAATGTCTTGACCTGGTCAAGAACTTTGATACCATTCCACTCTCTGACATTAATCAAGCTAAATATAAACCCTTCTGTAGGTAACCTGATGGATGGCAAACTAGCTCATAGACAGAACCCACTCAGGACGGGGACACACTCTCCTCTAAAAGGCTTGTTACTGATTTATTTCCACTATGGTCATTATTAGGGCTGCTTCTATCTGGTGTTTATTTATGTGATGTCAAATACCTTTGGCTGACTGTGTCTGCAGATTATGGCAAGCTTGGAGCTACTATTAACTCTCCAGAGGACTCTCAGGTCCTCCAAATGGACTTAATATGTATAAAGTTATGGTGCAAGGCATCAGATCTGAGTCCTGGTCAAATAGGAGCCTAGGCAAGGTAATACTAGTATCCCATTAACTCTCCCCAGTTACCATAAAGCATTGTTCAAACCTGTCAGTGTATTTTTTTCTTTACTTTTACAAATATCATTCTATTTTCTTCTTTATTTTTTACAATTATCACTGAGATTTGGATTTAATTTAATACTTTTATTTCAGAGTTTACACTGAGAGCCAATTGTTGAATAAAACAAGACACTCTCTCTCATTGAAAACACACTTAGCATGAGCAACAGTAAACTTCTCTTTCCTTATAACTCACATTTATTGAAAATGTAATCGTAAATCCATTAAACTGCAGTGGACATACTAGGATTCATACTCAAATAGCATATAGTGAAACACTTAATTAGCAGCTATGTAAAGGGTGCATGGATTCAAAAGACAAATATGTAACACACTAGCTAACAGCCTGGGACAGCCCACTAAGACATCTTGTGCTGGATCTGACCCTGATGACCATGGTCTAAAGCTAAATGCTACCAAGTGTGATATCATGTCCTCTTGGAAATACAAGAACCCATGTATCTAATACATAAATGATGCCCCCCCCGCCCAAGTAGACAAGGATGTTTTGGATCTGGGCACTGTTTTTAGCGGGGACATCTTCTTTGACTACTACAAAGCTATTGTCATTAGAAATTCCTTCTTCCTAGCCCAGCTGATTACCAAAGGTATATTTTCAAGGTCTAAGGATAATATAATTCCCTCATCAAGCTGTAGTAGTATATGATGCTTTCTTCACCAAAGGCCAGACAAAAAGTATGGCCCAACATGAAAAATCCCAGCATTTCCTCATTAATCGTGAGCTACACAGAACACCTTAAAGATATAGCTCTCTTTTTCATCTCTTAAAGACCCCTACAGGTGAACTTCTGCCTAGCTTTCAAGGCCTCAAATGAGCCAATCTTTCCTGAACTCTTATATGTTCACAAAACCTACACCTTTAACACTTGCAAGAGAGACCTAAGCCTTTATTATATCCTGACAGTAGGATACCTCTCAAAGAATTATTCTCCTCTGGAGCAGACTTCTCCTTTATGTCAAACAAAGTAGTTCCCTAACCTTCTTCAAACACAGCAAGTGGACGGGTGCTTATAAATCCAACCAGGTCTGGTCCCTCAATCCTTTATAGAAGGAGGTAGCACGCAGTAGGAGTTGCAGTGGCTAGGTTACTAATTATATACTTGATCAACTGCTTAGTAATAAATTAACAGGTTCATAGGTAGTCAGTAGACATGCAGTCCAGGAGGCCAGTAATGAGCCTAGCCTAAATTCCCAGTTGCCATGAAGCACTGTCTGATTAAGTAACTTGCTGAAGGTCACAAAGTAGGCAGATAAATGCTGAGAGAATTGAATCCTGTACCACTGGAAACAGCTCATTAACAGCTCAAATATTTAATCTTCTGTGACAACTACCAGACTTTATGTTGTCTCTGAGCTCTATGAAAAATCAGTTAAGATGTCTTTATTGACAGAGATGTCATGCTCAAGGTTTTGGTAAGGACTGAGCAATCATCTGCAAATAGGAGTTCTTCATTTTAATCCTGTGTAATGTCAAAACTGAAATGCTGTTGGCAAGCTACAAAGCATTGTCTAGGTATTAAGCAAACTGAAGGGTTCAGACCATGTTGGGTTTATAAGGAATGTGGAAACCACAAAAAGGAGTGATGACAACTGATTGTTTCCATTGCTTGTCACAAAAAAGGAGTATAAGATGCCTTCATATGCTTTTGTAAAGTCTACCATGAGTTCTTGCATATACATCTGAGGGACACAGAGATAATCAGAGCTTGACTGACCTGAATCAAATCCTGCCTGGAGATGAAATGATCAATGCAGGATCAGTTTTAGGTGGATGGCTAGGACATGGACATATATTTTCAAATCTGTGCTGGGCAAGGAGATGAGACAGTAGATAGAGACCTTAGAGCAATCCTTGTGTGGCCTGGGTAGAACAGTTGTGGTGGATACTGTGGGAGAAAGGGATTGCCTTACCTTGGGGTAATGGATTTAGCTTACCTACAAACTGAAGCTGATGATAAAAGGACAGGAAACCTGAGAAAACAGGCTGCTCCAGTGGCATAGAGGGATAAAGACTTAATAATGGCCCAGCTATCCCAGGTTCCTTTAGCAGCTAAGGAGAATGAGGAGCAGCAGGGAGAGATGGGCATGCCCATCCTGGGAGGGATGGCTCTGATGATGGTCCCGAAGGGGAGGGTTGCTCCATAGAGGCCAGTTGCCTTTAGAAGTAGTCAAGTGTTGGGGCAGGGAAAGGGAAATGAGTAGGGCATATTAAAAGAACACCCCATGGATGGAAGCACAGATGGCCAAGTCTTCAGGGCATCCTTTATAATCCATGACCAGCCCCAGAATAATCTGAATATGTAGGAGGATAACTGGTAGACCTAATGTGGACATGGGGTACTAGAGACCAGACCAGTACCATGATGTCTGAGGGGAAAAAGCAAAATAAAGGAACCTGTGAAAATGATATTTAACAGAATCTGATGTTTTCAACATTCAAGTCACCCGGATCTTGAGCTTTACCATAAGAATCGTATTTATTACTCATAAGAGTTCTTCAGGCTAAAGGAGGTATTCCAGTCTGTTTTTCTGAGAAATGAGTGATGAACGATTGCCTTTGAGTCAAAAGCATTTAGCCTTAACATTCAGTTCTCATATTACTTTATGAACAGCTGTTCATAAAGTACCTAAATTAACAGTCTATTGCCCCACTATCAGTATATACTCAAGGGGCAGAATTCAGTGATTTTATGATTATGATAACATTTCTTCTTCTTCTCTCTTTGGTTTTATAGGTCAAAAGTTTCTCTGATTTGTTCACCAAAGCCATTACCCTGGTAGCTAGTATTTCCATGTGTGGTTGTAGTACCCCTTCTGATTTACGAGACATTGCTGCTTATGGGCACTTTCATATTTCTATATCATTCTAGGGATCCTTGCAAATCATCCTTATAATTTACTCATGATACTGCTCTCCTTCTATGTATGCATACTGAATATGCTCATCCCGTCTCCTTGGTAGAGTTACTTTCACCCACCTACGCAAGCTGTGGAGCTCTAGCTTAATGGAAGTCCTTCCAGACTGTGATTAGAGAGCAACTGCTGGATTTTTTTTTGGGGGGTGGGATTAAAAACTTTAATTTTGGTGAAGCTCTGATTTTGTGAACATTAAAGGGCTTAACCTCTATAGCCATGATGAATTGAAGACTCCCACTTGTGTAACGTGCACCACTGCAACAATATAGACAGAGAAGAATATGACAGATTGTCTGATAGCACAAAGTCTACTAAACTGCTAGAGGGCAACCAGTAGGGTCTTTGGTGCCAGAGCTCCCCAGACAGAGAAATGTAAAACTATCTTCTGTGGGGTATAGTAGTCGGACGGTGTCTACTGGAGTCTAATGCTCCACTGCATCTGCATTCATCTTTTGAGAGCACATCTGCCTGTCTGTCAGTGAGTTTAATCTATTTCTAACATAACTTAGAGTCAGTTTAAAAATCTCATGCTATTACAGTTTGTTTTCCTATCTTATATAGAATTACAGTTCCCCAAAAAAGCTTCAGCACAAAATCCAACATACCATGGTTTGGGCTGTATATAGAGCTGATGTCTGTGGTCATATCCCTTGTATAAAAGAAACTGCCAACCCTCTCTGTTTTATTTTCACTAACTTTTCATCTGAGGTAAGCCTTTACAAAAGTAGCAACCATCTCCTTAGAGCCCTGTTCAGACTGAAAATCCCTCCCTCCTCTTCTGATTTTTTTTAAATGTTGCTATGTTTGTGCCAATTTACATTATTTAACACATACTAATTCAGATTTCTGTCTTACCTGCCATTATTAATGGCTCTCCAGTTACTGGGAAAGTATTTAATGAAGTAAATGTATCCATTCACTGTGTGAGGAATGAACACACTTGATGCCGCACACTTAGTAGAAAACAAGTTGCAGGCCACCTTGGTTTACAAGCAACACTCTTAAGTCTATGAAATGCTAACATCTGATTTTGTCAAACTTCATTCACCCTTGACAGATGGGCATGGTTCGAATATCGGAACCAACTCCGCCGTTACTGCAGCTCTTGCCAGCCAAAAACTCTTGAGCTTTACTTCTACCCATAATCCCTCTCTCTCAGTTACCTCAGATCTCATCTGCCTTTTTTAGAAATGGTCATGTCTAGCTATTACTCTCAGGCACTACTAAGTTTGGGTAAAATGTTTGTACTTCCATGCAGTTTCTGTCTATATTTTTCTGTCATTTCTTTTTAAACTTACTGTACTTCTGCTAGTATTATCGTTGATACCTTCCCCTTTTTACAGTTTTGTGTACTTCCCCACTATCATTGTTGATTTCCCCACTGTCTTGTACCCTTTATCTTAAATATATTTATATTAATCTTAAATATAAAATTTAAGTGTAAAATATTATCTCTTCTGCTCTCGCTTTCCCTATCTCTTGTGAGGGGGGACTTTCTTAACAATTTCTCTATAACTGTTTTCACTGCTTGTCATGGCTGAGAAGGTTAAGGCTCCCTCTAGCTTAAAAAAATGCCAGAAGTGTGGCCATAAAATTCCAATCAGGTTTTCTTGCACTGTGTATATATTGCCTTGGTCCTCATCACTTACAGGAAGATTGTAATATTTGTCATGCCTTTAACCACTGTGCTCTAGAGGAAAGGTGTAGCAAACTAATTTTAAAAGAAATTTTGCCATCAGCTTTTGGAGAAGCCTTATCCACTGCTGATAAAGCTAAAACAGATATCTTATCTTCCTCCTCTACTTCTTCTGCTGATAAAGTTAAATAATGCAGTTCATCAGTTCCTACATCCCCACCAGTTCTGAAAGCCAAATAAATTGAAGACCTTGGTTCCAAAAGCCTCTGTTTCTGAGTCTTAAGTACCGACAACTTCTGTTTCAGCACCGACTACAATTGTGAGCTCTTCAGTGTCAAAAGCCATCCCTCCTCCTTGGAACTTCAGCTCAAGTCGGTTCAGCTCCAGCTTCAGTCTCAAGGCTTGGTTCTTCAGAGTGGGGAGTGACCCCAGTCCTGAGGCAGTCTTTCTCGGTTCCGGCCTCCCTTCCCTCTTCAGGGGGCCGGCCTTTGAGGCAATGCAGAGGACCCTTTCTCTAGCAGAGATTCAGTTGGTGCCTACCCCATTAGAAAAGGTCACCCCTCTAGTATTACTATTCCACTTGCCACTCCATAGGAACAGCAGGTTCTGAAGTCTCAGGTGTCACAGCCACAGTTACTGTCATCCTCTGATAACTCCCCAGATTATCTACCTGAGGAGGTCCCACACAAAAGAAGTGTAAGAGGAAGCACTTGGATTCCCCCCAGGAATCAGTCACCAAAGATACAGATTTTGATGAAGGGGAGGGGTCCCCACAGTCACCCCCTGAAGAGATCTCCTTTGAAGGCATATTGGAAATTCTGAAGCAAAGGGGTGGCTGGAAATCCCAAACCCTTCCTCTGAGGAGTCTATCTACCTGCAGGCATTTGGCACCCAGACATTTACCTCTTGGGTGAATCCGCCTGCTGATGAACTCATTCAGTTGATTTCACAATGGGCATGGAAGGCCCCTGACTCTGTTTAGCCCATCCCCAAGAGACCAGACAAAATACTTTCTGCACCCAAAGACAAACAATTTTGGGCCAAGGGTCTGGCAGTTGAGGCTATGGTCATAGCGGCCTCCACTGAAAAGGGAGTCCTGGGCTATGGACAGATTCGCGAAGTGAGTCTATGCTTCAACAACCTTTGCCTTAAGGTCCTTGAACTACTTGGCACATTTCATCGGACTCCAACAGGATCTGTTCAAGGAACTATCAGACACCCTGGCAGGAGCTGTAGCTGAGGGAGTCCAAGACAAAGTGGCTTCCCAGTTAGCCACCCTAGAGTTTGTGTCCAATTCGTCCATGAGGCTAATAGCACATACAGCCGAGGAGGCATCTAGAGCAACAGGTACGGGTGTAGCCATTCGGAGACATGCTTGGATGCACCTTTGTGATTTTGTGGAACCATTCAAGTCTTCTTTCCTCAGTGCTCCTTTTGACAGAACATCCTTATTTGGCCACAAAGTGAAAGAAACCTTGTCCATGTGTTAAAAAGATGGTAAGACCTTTCTGCTGTTGGCATACATTTTTCCACCCCCCCCCTCCCCAGGTCATTTTCCAGGAACCAGAGGAGTGGTGGTAAAATGTGGTTCAAAAAATCCCAAGGGCCTTTCCAGGACATACATGGAGGCAGTTACCCAAGGGGCAGAGGGGGGAATCAGAATGGAAGATGCTGCCCTAGCAGCAGAGGTGGTCTGCAAAACCAGGGATTCATTCCCAAGCAAGCCCTTCAGAGATTTTGAAGAGAGGCCCAATTGTCTTCCTCTGGAGGCAGTCCTGGTCTGCTTATCCTTGCACCTAATGCCTGGCGAGATATAACAACAGATTCCTGAGTGCAATGGATCATATCCAGAGGTTATAACATTCCGTTTTCTCAACCTCCCCCATTACTGAAGAAAATCCCAGATGTTCCACCCAATCAAAGGAATGCAGCAGTACAAGAAATCCAAAAACTGCTGGACAAAAGGGTCATGCAACAAGTCCCGCCAGACCACAAAGGATCTGGAATTTACTCAAGATTCTTTATAGTGCCAAAGAAGACAGGGGACTGAAGACCAATTTTGGATCTTAGTGTACTGAATAAATTGGTTCAACAAATGAAGTTCTGAATGGTCACGGTACAGTTTATTCTTCCCTTTCTGAAGAAAGATGACTGGATGTGATCAGTGACTTTCAGGATGTGTATTACCACATAAAGATGGACAAACACTCCAGAAAGTTCCTCCTCTTCCATCTAGGAGCCAGTCACTACCAGTTCAGAGTATTGCCCTTTAGACTCACTTTAGACTCACTACAGCCCCCATGGGGTTCACCAAATGCCTGGTAGTAGTAGTGGCTCACATAAGACTAAAAGGAATCCATGTTTTTCCCTATCTGGACAAGTGGCTCATAACCGCTACAACCAAGCATCAGCTGATAATAGCCAGGGACTACACCCTCAGCACATGTGCTCAGCTGGGGATAACAGTAAACCTAGAAAAATCACATTTAACCCCAGCACAAAACTTAGAATTCATGGGGCAGCATTGGATATGCAGACAATGACAGCATCCATACCCACAGATCGTCATCAGAGAATTGTAGCTCAGGTTCAAAAATTAATCCTCAGAAACAAAGTTCCAGCACATTTAGTCTTGCAAGCCCTGGGATCCATGGCAGCTACTATAACTCTGGTGCTGCTAGCGAGGTTTCCCATGAGAATTCTTCAGGGGTTACTATCTCCCAGTGGTCCATACTTCCATCACCCATTGTCACAACACGTCCTGATCAACAAATGTTGCAAGACAGATCTTCTTTAGTGGATGCATTCACATCAAGTTCTTCATGGTCGTCCCTTTGTCTTTCTAGAGCCCACAGCCATAGTGATCACGGATGCCTCCCAGATGTGGTGGGAGGACATTTTCTGGGCAAGACAGTACAGGACACTTGATCTCCTATGGAGGCCAACTTGCACATTAATGTTCTAGAGACAAGAGAGGTGCTTCTAGCAGTGTAGACCTGTCAGACAGCTCTTCTTCAAGAGACTATTGCAGTTCAAACAGACAACATGTTAGTACTTTGGTACAGCAAAAAACAGGGAGGAACCAAGTCTTATGGCAGTGGGCAATTTCTTACAACTGCTTTCTAATAGCAATGCACATACCTGGGAGTACCAACTTCATTGTGGATAAGCTGAGCAGATGTATTCTTCAGCCTCATGAGTGGTCTCTCAATCTAAAAGTAGCAAAAATTATTTTCTGTCTTTGGGGTCAACCTTGCTGCGATCTTTTTGCATCTCCCCTAAACAACAAATGCAGCAACTACTTCACCCTAATTCTCCATGATTGGCCTTTTGGTCTCCTATATGCCTTTCCAACTATACCCCTAATTCCAAATTTTTTGCAGAAAGCACACAGTTTGAAGAGTACAGTGATCCTCATTGCTCCCTTTTGGCTTCAACAGATTTGGTTCCCCTTTCTTTGGCCTCACCTAACTCGACAGCCCTTGATTCTGGACTCAGTGCCAGGCCTCCTGACCCATCCAGACAGTCTTGTTCACCCAAACATTTTAAACCTCACACTAACTGCATGGCTCCTCCAGTTCCATTAGTTGCCAGGCATCCAAATATTGCTTCCCCAGTATGTCACATTCTTTTATTGTCCCACAAACCTTTCGCTGGAAGGTTATACACCAGTATGTGGAAAAGATTCAGTCTTTGGGCCCTTGAAAAACAAATAGATCCTTGTGCAGCTTCCATAGAACATGTGCTGGACTTTTTAGCCTCGATGTTTAACACTGGAGCTTCTCCATCCACTATCAAAATGTAACTGGCTGCTATTTCTAATTTTCATAATGGCTTGCATGAACACTCCTTAGCTTCTCATGGCCTTTGTAAATCACTTTTAAGAGGCACTCTTCGGCTAAAGCCTCCATTCAAGGACCTAACACCTCCTTGGGACTACTTGAACCTAGTTCAGGCAGTGACACATTCTCTCTTTGAACCCTCTATGGATTGTGACCTAAAGTTTTTATCTGGAAGACACTTTTTGGTAGCCATTTCCTCTGCCAGAAATATTTTAGAGATTCAGGCTTTATCATCCGAACCTCTTTACATTGTTTTCCACAAGGATAGGGTATCCTTATGAACTAACCCTTTCTTCTTACTCAAGGTTGTGTCACAAACAAACATGAACCAGACCATTGATATACCAGCTTTCTTCCCTAATCAGTCTAATAAAAAAGAGAGCATCTTGCACCTTTTACACATCCATAGACAACTATGCGTCTATTTTCACAGGACTAAAGACATAAGACAATCCAGTCAATTATTTGTTTCTTTCTCTAGTGCAAAGTTGGGCAAAGCAGTCAGGAAAATTGTTCTTTCCAAGTGTCTGAAAGACTGTATCCCATTCATTTATGATAAGAATGATTTAACCTTGACCAAATCAGTCAAAGCATATTCTACAAGCTCTGTAGCTACTTCAGCTGTTTTCCAATCCAGAGCTTCAATGATTGACATATGTGCAGCAGCTACCTGGGCTATTTCCCATACCTTTATTACTCATTACAAATTGGACCTGGTCTCTAGGGGACAATCATCCTTTGGCTCGATGGTGCTCAGGAACGTCCTTCCATGATTCCACCCAGGAATTTAGGTAGCTGGGGACTCTGCCCCATCTGTCAAGGATGGAATGAGGTTTAACAACATTAGATGAAGAAGTTATGTACTTATCATAACGTTCCATCTGTATTGTCAAATCTTCATTCATCCTTTACTTTCCCCCTCCATCCCCTGACCTAAAAGTTTTTTGGTGGAGCGAATCTGAGCAACCTTATAATGTTGTTGGGTTAAACACAGTCGATAAGGCTTCTTCCTGACCTACCTTTCCAAGTATCTGTGTATATTTCTATATCTATCTTTGTATATATATATATATATATATATATATATATATATATATATATATATGGATTCCTGTTACAAGAAAGAAAGTTCACTACTTCGAACTTGTAATAGGAAGCCTCACTTCTGCGAAAGTTCACTTTAATGAAAGTGAACTTTTGTATAAGTACACTTCACCAAAAACACTGCAGCACAGTGGAGGGCATAAAAAACAAGCTATGTCCTCCACTATGGTGTGATAGTCGTGAACCTTAGGGTTAGGGCACGGGTTAGGGTAAGGGGGATAGTTAGTAAAGCTATCCCCTTACCCTAACCCATGCCCTAACCCTAAGGTCCGTGACTATCGCACCATAGTGGAGGACATTGCTATGTCCTTCACTGCACTGCAGTCATCACAGAGCTTAGGGTTAGGGCACGGGTTATGGTAAGGGGATAGTCCTATGGTCCGTGAGTACTGCACGGAAGTTCAGGACAACACCTGTTTGTTGTACTGAACTTCGCGTAAGTGCACTTTCGCTGCATTGAGCATTCCATGCACTATTTCGAATTAATGAAAATTCAATCTAGTGTATGGAACCCATATATATATATATATATATATAGAGAGAGAGAGAGAGAGAGAGGGATTCTGGGTAGAGGTAAAGCTGAAGAGTTTTTGGCTGGCACGAGCTGTAGTAATGGCTGAGTCAGTTCCAGTATCGGAACCGAGCCCATCTGTCAAGGATGAATGAAGATTTGACAACACAGATGGAACATTATGGAAAGTGCATAACTTCTTTTTGTTACAATGCCTCAGCAATAAACTGCCAGTACCTGTGCTGTTACTGTGCTAATGCTCTCATTGTTAGGTCTCCAGCACTAAACAGTTTGGATTCTGTAAAATGACAGTCCTTCCTCAGTTCCTTTTTAATGTTTTAAAATTTTAGCAGATGTGTTAAAACATTCAGAAGATCATATACATTTCTCAGTTTGCTCTGACATACATATACAATCATTTGCTTCTTACTACTCCCTATCTGGTTTCCTCTCTCAGTTGGCAGTGTTGCTAGGCAACAGGATACCCAAGCTGAAGAGTCACCTTGCAGTGTACTCCCTCACTCTTTTTCTGTTAAATTATCATCTTTGTTTGGTTGTTAAATTGTGAAGATGAGCTGTATGCCAGGAATACCGTAACATTTCTCGTCCCAGTTATTTTCTTTAACCTTGTGCCTTGATTTACTTTGGGAGTGGTGGTCTGAACTGAGCTAGGAGCTGATTCATCTGATAAAGTCACAATAAAAAGGCACTTCAAAGAATTCCAGGGCTGGATTGACAAAGAGATCCTGAAGCTAAGAATACTTTCATCTTTCTAATGGTCTAAGAGGCAAAGTGAAATCTCTTCTTTTTTTTTTTTTTTTTGCAGTCTGTATTTAATTCTGTATTTATCAGCACAGTTCAAGACTTCAAAAATGATTTGTCTCAGAGAAGCTCCATCGGAGTAGGAAGGCCTTTGGGCATAATGGACTCTTTTTGTGACTAGTGGCTGAAATGAGCTGCAATTAAGTTTCTTGATCAAGATCCTCCAGAAATTCACACTTTACTTCCTTCCACTTGTTCTATTAGCCTAGCAAGGAATAGACTGTTTACCAGTTTTCTATGTCTTGTAATTCCTTGAAAATATATGATTACTGTCTGGAATCCTAGAGATGAGTAGCCTTCATATTAAGAACATATTCCAGGAAAGCTGCTTATGCAGTGCAGACTTATATAGCTTATTGGTGGGCAGTTTCTATTTTCTAACTGCAGCTGCATTATCTATTACCCTGAACACAATGGTGTAAGATTGTCTATCTTCCCATTAAGGTCTAATGCCAACTGTATGTCAGGTGACCACTTCAAGTTGAAGCTTTCAGCAGTCATGAAAAGACAGGTATTCTGAGGAGCAGCAAAGGTTGCAAGAGTCTCAGCCAAAAATTGCAGAGGTCTTTCAGCAGTTCAGTCCACTCCACTGCCATCACTACTGGCAAGTAATACATCCAATGTTTGTTAGAATCCATTTTGCCTGTCATGAATTTAATTCATGAAGCAGATATCTGCTGATTTTTATATTAAAGCTCATATTCATTGTTCCACCAACTTAGCTGGAGGAGAAGATAGTGAGCTCTGAATCGGGTTGGTATAGGTGACACTGACGCAGCAGTGCCACAAGGATTTCTGAAACCAAATCCCATGGTAAGTATGAAAAGAGATGTCCAAACATCTAGCTTGAAAGTGCAAGTCAAAGACAAGGATTAGACTGACAAATTGTTCAGATCCAAGTGAAGCTGAGGATAGGTCATGGGGAAAGGATTATAAATGAATAAACTTTGCCCTAGGACATGTGATACAACACATCAACATTCTGTCCTGCCAACTCAAAGACTGAACACCTGTTCATGAAGTGATCATGCCTGCTGTCCTCTTGTAAGTCTGAGTAAACACAAGTAAATTCAGATGTGATCACTGAAGAAGTAAAATTACATAAGATTTTCCTGATGCTATTTAGGCCATAGAAATCACTGCTAGAAGCAGTGAAACGAAGGCTGGTACATACATTAGCATGAGTGAACATTTTGTCTTTACCACTAGCATCAGGGGTCACCACCACCACATAAAGTCAGCAATTCAAAGTACTGCATATTTCTGTGCAAGTTGTTTAAATCTTTTCTTGTGAAATCTTTTTTTATTATTGTATTTCAGTATCTACATTCCGTATATTATGTAAACCAGTATAAAACAGTCCAATACAAAATCTCCTTTTCTTGAAAAGTGCTGTGACCTTTGAATTTTCCCATTATATGTATGCATTTTAGTAGGTGGTGCAGCGGTAGCGTTGTCACCTCACAGCAAGAGGTTCTCCTGTTCGATTCTCAGCTGGAGCACCTTCTGTGTGGAGTCTGCATGTCCTCCCCATGGTTGAATGGCGTTCGAAAGACATGCGTGAATGGGTGTGCCTTCGTTGAAGGTTGGGCATCGAGCTGGCACCTCGGCACTGTAAAAATGTACTGCCAATCATTAGTGGACCGGAGTTCCGCTGTGGCGACCCCTAACTAGGAAAAGCCGAAAGAAGAACAAATATGTATGCATTTTAGTATAGCATCCAGAAATTTATTTTCTTTTCTGTACTATTTATATATAATGAGTCCTTATCACATTTAAAAATTAAAGATCATTCACTGGGATATGAAAACATTTAATTATTACTGGAAACAAATACTGAAGTATAATTTTGCTATTCAATTATAAACGTGTTGCAAGACATATTAAAAGAAGAATAGTAACAAACATAAATGTTATTAATATATTTCTTTAGCTATATCTACATCTATATTTATCTATCTATGTGTAGATAGATTGATAGACAGTAATTCAGATGAGAGTGGAATTACATAACTTTGACAGTAGATTACAGATCCTATTTATATGCCCTTTTTACTAACAGTATCAGAAGTATAACCTATTCCTTATCTAACTATTTCATTTTTCATAGGTCCATAGTCCTGCTTAATAATGCAATATGTGTCAACAATGTATAGTACTAGAAGGTTATAAGATTATTTGACAGTTGAAATATTTCAGACATCAGTGTATAATATTCTTGGGGGGAAGTGAACAACTGCTGCAAAACCGATTTGTTGTTTCATTGCTAAATTTGTGATTTGCTCTGAAAGGATACTGATTTAGCATAAAGTATATTTCAAGCTAGTACACAGATTTATACCTTTTACAACAATGGTGGAAACTGCCTAGCTCAATGTTGCATATACTTTGATTTTTCACAACCATATAAATAACTGAGAGGAATTTTTCAAGAGTTTATTCAGATTATTCTGCACCATAAAGTAATCAGACCAACATTGTTACTAACTGTGACTTATCTGCTGTGTTTTCTAGTACATGAGTGACAGCTGCCCAATGAATGGTCAGGCCAGTCAAAAGCTATTCTAATAAGACCAGTAACAGCTCTGCTGTCATAGCAATTGCTGAACAAGCAGAGCAGCAAACACTGCTATATCATTGGTAAAACAATATTCAGGAGGAAGTCATGGCAACTACATGAGATTACAGCTATACCACAATGCAGAGGGTCTGCTAGCTGACACACTGAAAAATGACCTGGCACACACTTGTTATTTTATTTTGACTCCTTTTATCCTTAGGAATTCCCTGTGTTCATTTACTGGATAATACACAGGGTATGGCGATCCCCTAGAATACTTAAAGGCTGAATCAATGCCAAGTCAGTGGCATATTATTAGAGATATTAATAGCAGATGCAGAGAATCATTTATTGCACTGGTAACAGGTGATTTGTATGATTTATCATTTCATTTTTATTGTATTCTATTTTATTTATTTATCATTTTGCATCCGAGTAGGTTAATTTGTCCAGCAACCTTTTTCAGTTGTGGCCAAGGCCAGAGAAGCCAGAGAATTCAACCAAGCATACAACAGAATGTATAACTATTTAAATAGAAATGTACATAGTCATTGGCAGTAACATAGTTTTAGATGTAGCACATTACTGAATTTTCATTTTAACTGATCATTTTGAATTTTCAGATAAGTATAGTTCTGTTATTGACAGCGCAAATTATTGTACAGTTCAATTCCAAAGCAGCATTTCAATGAACATTATAAGAGCTGTGTCAGTATTAAGCCAGTAGATGGAATATATAATTGTTCCTTGCCTTATGGGTGCTTTCTAGCCTACATTTCTAAAACAATTACAGGCATGCTGTTTTATCAGACAGATTTTTAGCTGTAGTTTGAACCTACTAAGCTTGTTGACTCTTCTTTTTTTCTGGGAGTTTTGTTCCAACTGTAAGTTGCTTTTATACAGAAGGACTTTTCAGTAGCAACTAGTTTGTAAAGGGGTCTGACTGAGTGCTGTCTGTATTTCTAAAAGTATAATTACAATCCTTGTTAAGGAGTGTGGTCTTTAATGGTGGACAGTATCCAGTATTAAGGAGCGTGTAAGCAGTAGCTCATTTCTTGCTGAAGCTTTAAGCTGCCTAACCTTGTTTATTGTAGTGAAGTGGTTGTTCTGTACTGTTAGCTACGTTGATGAAACAGTATTTTATTCCTGGTGGTCTGTAATAATGTGGTATTAGCAGATGAGTTCGCAACAATCATTGATGGGGCACTTCAGCAAAATGTAACTTTCCCTGAGCTGGTGTGACCTTGGAGGTGATTATGTTTAGGGACAGTGTGCAGGAGATGAAGCCCCTGCATACAAGCTGTGGGTCGGCTTTTCCAACATTATTTGTTATGCTGTATCGAGGAGCTGTCCAATTAATGAAACAGGACTCATAGAAATTAACCATATCCAGTTGTTCTTTGCAGAGATGCATCAGAGACTGATGACCAATATATGTGGCATGTGTCAGTTTTATGTCATGTGATAGAGATTTTGGTCATCCTTTCCAAATTATGTTGGTCACAAATATTAAAATAAGAAGGACAACAGATATGAATGTAGAACGGATTTTATAAAGACCGCAAGTTAAGAAAATCATAGTCTACGACTGACATTTACTTTAAAATGCAAGCTTTTACTTGATACCTCAAAATGCATCACCAAGTAACCATACTTGTTGGGCAGCTAAGAATAGTAATGACATCTTGCTTGTAATGGAAAGTTAGTCCTCAGGCTGACCTTGAAGGGTCCACATAACATGACAATAGTCAGGGGAGTCAGCAAGCAAATTTACTGACTGGGACCACTGCCAAAAAAGATGTATAGTCAGACAGTGGGTTATTTAGGAATATTTTATTTCAGCAGAGAATCATAGATGCATTGTCACATATGAGTTAGTGTAACTTCTTTCAGCAGATATATATGATACAAATAATGCAGGCATGTGTATGTCTTTAAGAAAGTACATTTTGACCCTTGCAAGGTGCTTTGCTTTTCCCATTGACTGTGTGATTGTAGAGTTATTATATAAGAGTTATTATATATTATGTAAGAGGATGAGGTGTATTCAGGTTAAAGCCTTCCACATGTGGAGGGTGCACAAGGGGTCCACCCTGCAAATTACACTAAAAGTTTCAGTCTGACACTCTGTGGGTTTCTTTTTCAGTGAGTTTAAATTCTTGTATATCTATAGGTAGATATAGATATACTATATATGCACATAAAATATATATTTTATATACATATATATATATATATATATATATATATATATATACACACACACACACACACACACACACACATATATCATGACATACTTACATATATGTATACATACTCGTAACACACAAATCTACATACATGCAAACATAAGCACATGTGCACATGCACACACACACACGCACATACATACACACACATAAACACACACACACACACACACACACACACACACACACACACACACACACACACACGTAGAAAAAAAATGGATGGACACAGACAGAAGGGGAAAAATTTGATGGAAAAAAGACAGTTTAATCGTCTTTGAAGATACAGCCTTTAGTAGTCTTTTTCCAGCATTTAAGTTCCTTGGTTTCAACTAATGTAGGATAAAATATTGTAGCAGTATGCAGTCAGCAGATTTCTATCATATATGTATCATACAGATACATTTTACCTATATGTGTATATCGTATATGTATCATACAGATACATTTAACCTATACAGTATGTGTATATCATATATGTATCATACAGATACATTTAACCTATATGTTAAATTCAATCAATGGGGTCTGCTTAAATCTGCTCTCCAAAATGACTTGTAAAAGTAAATAAGTTTTGCATGTTGTGGAGGAAATCAAATAACCATGGTATAGTGTTCCATTGTAGTGTGTTATGATTTTGTAATATATACTGATGTTTGTTTGTTTGCATTGTTATGTAAATACACCTAATGACAGCCAATGTAATTACTAAATGTAATGTTGAATTGCTTTGTCACTGACTGTATACCATGGATAAAATCCTATGCAGAGCAGTGTTTTCTGTTCATTGAGTCTTGGATCTTTGCAAGATGAGTGTTAAGTATTTTGCTGATTGTGTGTATATTTGATTTCTTGACAAAACAGATATTACTGCAGATTATTTCAGTGCAGCTCTTTCATAATGTGCCATATGTTTCAGATAAAAAAATGGAATTTGTGTTATCATATGATATGAAAAATGGCTGGGTTGCAAAAATAAACATGAATGCAAGATAAAATTGATGTGTGTGTGTTTTTATAATGCATCGCAACAGCTGCTTAGATGAATCAATGTTATACATATCTAATCAATTTATTTATTGACATATGCACATATGTATGTATCTGGGTCTTTGTTAACCATGTGATGTGACTGTACTGACCTGCTACTTGAACTTTTTCAACAGTGAACGCGAATAGTGGCAGTTGCTGATAGTACACAAACTCTACCATTCAGGCTTGCATAAAAGTATAGACACAATACTTGAAACATTATAGAGGTGTAGGAAAAGGCATATTATGCATACAGATTACAGCATGTAGGCAGGGTACACAAATAAATAAATAAATGAAATATGTAAAAAACAGAGTATAGTTATGCATATTATGGCAAAGTATTCTTAAACAGTTTCCAACAGTTGTGAACAGTGGTAGTACAATGTTTACTTACAAAACCGGTAATGCTTTTCCTGCCTATTTTCACTCCACATTTCCACAGTCATTGCTTCAAGATGTTCTTAAATGAATTAACTTTCTGTCTTCCGCTGATGTTATCTAATATGAAGGTTTATAATACAAGGAAAGTTAACATTAGGTCCACATGCAAAAGGATTTGCATGATCTGGAAATTTTTCGGCAAAGGGCACTGTTCGACTTGGAGGAGGACTTTAAGCCTAGTGTTGTGAATATTAGGTGGTCATAGATGTAGTTCTGTGTGATGAGTAAATGACATGGAAGAGATGGAGACTGAAAGATGCAGAGGTGCTCACAGAGACTGGCTTTTGAGGCACGTGTAAAAAAGAAAGTCTGTATTCTGTTTATGGAAGAAAATCATCTCGCCTCATAGCCCACTCAACTTTAGAAATAAGCAAAAGTCTGATATACCACCAGGGAGACATTTGGTTCTGTAAATTCACAACCCAAGCAACAAGGCATATGCTAATGCTGGTGGGAATGGTTCATGGGGACAGCCTAGATATTTGAATGTAGCAACTGTCCCCTTAGTTGCACCATCAGTTATTTGCTATGTGTATAAGGGGTGCAGATTTAAGTTTCAGTGCTGGGTGAAATAGCATGATCTTTGTTTTGTCTAGGCTGATGGTGACACTTAGGCATCGACCATCTACATGACTGAAGTGAGATACAAGTCAGCCCCTGAAAGATGTATTATTTCATCCAAGATTTAGTATGACATAAACTGACAAAACATTAAGTTATGTGCACCATGGAGAGAACTGGAGAATACTCATATTATGAATATTGATAATCACAACATTTCTGAAAGACAATGAATTGGAGAGGTCAAGGACTGGGCCTTTGGAGACTTTATTAATGTTGTGACAGTGTACAAAAATAGATAAGTCCATTGAGTATTTAGTCTCTTTTCAGAAGCAAGCATGGAATAATGCCTGATTAATTGAGTAGATCAGAGTCACACAGGAGGCAAAGGGAAGATGTAGGAGTCAAGTCCAGACTGCTACAAGGTCTACATCTAGAAGCACATACTCTTAAAACTTTGTGCCAAACTGCCAGACAAGGGGAGTTAGTTCATTCATTTTAGCCCTGAATCTTCTTTTGCAAAGTAGTTGTTATGCCAAACCATTGGACCATCAGAGAATAACTAATTGGTCAGCTTGCTCTGATGAACGGAGTGGATGACTGAATCAAACATCTTTCATTAGACTTCTGGTATTGTTTTGCTCAGCATGTCAGACTCCATGTTGGAAAGTGCCTGTTCCATTATGGCGCCTGGGGTGGAAGGCACTGACATCAGCTTCGCCACATGTCATTGACCAATGAGTAAGTAGCATCAGCTTATGCCCTTATTGAGTTGCTGAGAAATGACCATCTCTCAGATTGTGGAGAGTGAACTGAGAAAGAAAATGGATCAGAAATCTTAGGGTTTGAGGTCCACTTGAAAATAACAATGATGATAATATCTTTTCAGGTGTGAGGTCACTTTCTCAAGGGAAGCACCCAGATTTGCTCCGAACTGGTGGTCAAGGGCACCACATACACAAACTCTGTAGATGTAGCCAACCTGCTGGCAGACAGGCTCAGTGAAAACTTCACTCCTCTGTACCCCCATGAGTAAAACAGGACATCCCCAGTACCTGCCCCCCTCCCCTTATCTCTAGGGAGCAAGGCATCACTGCCCTCTCAAAGGCAAAAAAATACAGCCTCCATGAGACCCGATAACATCTCAGGCTGCATCCTACATGAACTCAAGCAGAAACTTGCAGCACCATTAGGCACCCTATTCAACCAAAGCCTGAGTAGTGGCTTCATCCCAGCCAAGTGGAGGACAGCTACTGTCATCTCTTAGCACAAAGGTGGAGCATCCACTGATCCAGGAAATTATAGACCCATCAGCCTAACTAACCTGATCTGCAAAGCCATGGAGAAGATTATCATGGACCTCATTAACAAGGACATTAGCAACCTCCAGACACTTGATCTGACACAGTTTGTTTTTTTCAAGGTGAGGTCATGCCTGGTAAATTTGGTCGACTTCTTTGACACAGTCACCAAGGCCATAGATGAGGGGAAGATGGTGCACACCGCCTAACTTGACCTGGCCAAGGCCTTTGATACTATTCCCCACTCAAGTATAATAGATAAACTCTCTCAACTAGTCATCAATTCATATGTTACCACATGGGTAGCAAACTGTCTTACTGATAGAACCCACCTAGTCAAAATAGGGGAACCCACTCAAGTAGTAGACCCATAACAAGCAGTGCACCCCAGGGATCGGTCTTGGGGCCTCTGCTGTTTGGTATGTACTTCTCAGAGGTGCAGCCAAATCTAGTGGGCTATGGCTGACCAAGTTTGCAGATGACTGCAAGCTGGGTGCTGTCATCAATTCCCCTAGTGATGTGGACATCCACCAAGAGGGTCTCACACAAACAAATGACTGGTGCCAGAAACATGGCCTCAAACTGAATGCCAAAAAAATGCATCATCATCCCTTTTGGGAGAATGATGTCCCCACAAATTATCACATTGATAATAAAGCACTAAGGACGCAATCAGTCATAAGGGACTTGGGACTGATAGCAAACTGACTTTTGACCACCATATTGCCTCCGATGTATGGAATGCTTTCTACCTGGCCCACCTCATTAGTAAAGGTATCTGATCCAGGGACAAGGTGGTCATAACATCCCTGTATTATTCCCTTGTAAGACTGATTATTGAATACAATGCCCCTTTCGGCATGTACCTTGCAAAGCACATGCAGCAGCTAGAGAGACCACAGAGATTCTCACCTGAAGAATCCAGGGCTTCAAACCTCTACCCTACACAGATAGGTTAAAAGCTCTGTTCCTCTACTCAGTCTCCTACAGACTCCTCAGAGATGACCTCTGTCTGGCATACAAAGCAATCTCAGACCTGCCTTGATGGGACTGCTGTATATCCGCAAGTCAAGCTCCACTCGAGTAACTCACACGCGAGACCTCAACTTGGTCTGTGACATCAAAAGGAGTTGTTGGCGGGACAGATTTGTGTCACAGAGACTCCCCCTTTTGTGGACTAGACTCCCCCACTACATAAAGCAAAGTACCTCATTAAACCTTTTTAAGCATAACCTATTAAACTGGATGGGGAACAGAGAATACACCCCCGGGATTCCACCTATGTCCCTGCTGGACAGTGGCATAGGGTGCTGACTTGTTGGAACACGGGTTAAATTCTTGGCTAGGCTTGTAAGGGCCTTAGGGCCAATAGCCTAGTAACTTCCTATGACACTATGATCTTATTGTGATAAGTGAGAGTATAAAGATGCATAGAAGTGGTCTAGCAATTAAACCACTTGCTTATGTTTAGAAATTTAGGTGAGGCCCTTCCCCACCAGGACTTAGGTGAGAACAGCATAGGGAGAAGGACTTTAACACGGCATATGCATAAGGTGCATGTAAGTGTCTTCTTTAAATGGACAGATGATGTGACCATTATAGTGTACCTTAGTAAGCATGTATAACTTCATCATCTTTTCCACTGCAGCCCTGGATGGGTTCTTCCAAGACTGCAACCATTATCATGTAGCAGTCTGTTTTCAAGTTTGATATAGATGGTCACACTGGATGCTGTTGTACTGGTGAGTAAATTGATCCTATAACCATATTTCTCTGTTTTGCAGAGTGTGTGTATTTATTTTCTGATTATGGTTGTTAACAAGGTAAGTGAAGTGACCGTAGCAATGCGATAGCATCCACAGCAAAACCACCAAGAAATACCATTAATTGTGATGCTAAGTGCTCGAAAGTACCTCCAGCCAGCCAAATGGATGAAATTCACAATTTATTTAACAAACCACACGAAAAAATAATAAACGCTCTTCTAACACAGATACCAATTGCGTTTTAGATCTGGACTTCATCAGATACTAGGAAGATGTGCACAAGATGAAGTCCCACATAATGAGACCTGGTTGTTAAATAAATTGTGAATTTCATCCATAGCATCACAATTAAAGGTAAGTGAAGTGGTCTGAGGACTCTTTTTAGCCATAATCTGGGCTGCAACAGCAGTAACAAGTAGATTCAATAAACAGTGTTTTACAGATCATTGATCTTCACATTGGTGATACCAAATGACATTTACATTATATAACAGTGTCATTACAGTCAAATTATTTAGGTGCACATGGGGTATAACAGAATGGTAATCAAAATGCAAACAAAAACATGAAATCATTAAAGCATATTACATATCCATTTATATAAAGACAAGAAAAGCATGTACATAGGTAAGTACTAGGTTAGCTGCTCTTGTGGGCCATTTTAAGCCTTGCCAATTCCCTTTCAAAAGTTAGAATCAAACCCTGTACCAACTCTCTGTTATGTCAATCCCCAATTCCCTTATGCCAAACCCCATCCGTTGGATGAGATGTTAAACCGAGGTCCCATATGCTTGAGTTTCATTTTAATACCATTGCTTAATATGCTACAGACCCATGATCAATTCATACATGAATTCATACTACTGATCTTCATTTTTCCATGAAAGGCTGATAATTCTACAGGGGGAAGCACTGTAGAAGTATGCGCTAACAGTGCCAGTATCAGCAGCTTGGTAAAATATGGACCAGGCACCATATTCAAGGTTTTGGTTAAGATTTAGCAAGTATAGGGAGACAGGGTCTCTGAAAGCTGCAGTAATAGGGCATGGCCTATAGTGTTGCCTGCCTAGGTAACAAAGATCAAGCTTTAACTACTGATGACAAGGTGTTTGCCTTCAGTGAAGTGGATCTTGTCTGTGTAGTTAATGAGGAGCTAATTTACTGATCCAGGAGGGTATGGCTAGCAGATCACCAGTGGAATAGTATATGAAATAAGCAGCTGAAATGGCTCAAGCTTCCTCATTTTTATTTAATTATTTTTTAATTATTTATTTATTCCTCTCATTTCTTTTTCTGCTAAGCTATTAAGGTTGGAATTCCTCAATAGAACACAAGTTTGCACGTACAGGTATTGTTAAGTGTATTAGATATAACAGACTTTATAAAGGCAATGGTGTCAAGAGGAGAAATGAGATATGCAGCTTGGTTTGCCCACCAAACAGGACTTTAGCCATAATTCAGTCAAGATCTTTATGAGGTCAACATTTGCTATGGCTGTCAGAGGTTGCTCAGATACAATCTTTGTTGCAGAATAGGATGTCACTATCTGCCATTTTTCACAGCCTGCCCTTTCTGAAGTCCTGATAAATGAAATAGATAAAGGAGGTTGTATACAGATGTTTGGACCACAGGGACAACTACTTGGTGGTAGTGTAGCCATAACTCCACTGTTCAGTTTAGCTACTAATGAAGTTGACACTGACGTATGCAGGTTTAAGGGTTTAAGCCTCATTGTAGCAGCCAAGGTAAGTTCAAAATCTAGAGAGAGTCTAAATTATCTCTATTGTCACTCGAGGCCCTGTGGATGGTGAAGCAGAGCTACTAATAATAGCAGCACAATATCATCCATATCTTGTATATCAGAGAAAGAGAGAAAGAATGTGAGTTTTCTGAGGGGGTTTGAGAAGTGGTAAATAGAAATAAAGTTAACAGTATTCTAGAGCAGAGATCAACAGAGGGTAGTGTCAGTTTAGATGAATGTTAAAGATCTCATCATGGCAGCTATCACAAGAAACTTTGGGGGTAACATTTTTACATAACAGCAGCCTCACAGTTAGACGTTGCACATTCGATTCTCAGTTAAAGCGTCTTCTGTGTGTTGACATGCGTGAATGGGCGTTCCTTTGTTGAAGGTTGTGCGTTAGGCCTGGCAAGCCAGCACATAAAAATCTACTGCCAATCATTAGCGGACCGGAGTTCCGCTGTGGCAACCCCTAACCGAGAAAAGCCGAAAGACACAAACAGACAGCAGACAGTATCACAATTCTTCACTTAAAAGATGCAACAACCAAGCAGTGTGATTAAACCATAGAAACTAATCTTTACCTATTTATTGGCACTATAAATTATAACTTATTATTTATGACATTAGGTAACATCCTAAGCTGAATGTATGTGTATGTGTGTGTTTACTTGTGCATGCTTGCGCACATGCATCCTGCCCTTCATAATTTACTCAAGAAAGGTCTGCGTAGCCATAGTAGATTTAAATATTGAAACATAATTAATAGTCTTTATAAATAGCTCTCATCTATTTTTGTTTTCCATTGAAGTCCTTTCTTTGATTTGCTTCACTTATTTCACTTTTGTATTTTCCTAGATCTTATTAAATTTAACTACGATGATTTGGGAGAAACAAATCTGCATGCCCAACATATATTTCATTATTTTCAGCACAACAGACCACATTTTACTGAAACCTACAGTTCCACTTCCCTACAAATGAATTTCATGTTAAATTAAAAATGATATCTTGCTAAGTCCTTCTGCACCAAATCCCAAAAGCTTTTGCCTAAGTTCCTCCCACAAGAACATGCTCTTGCCTCTTACCTGCATGTCATTTTTCTCACAATATGTCCATTTCGATACCTTTTCTACTTGTCTGTATTTCTGACTGATTTCATATAATACAATTAACTGAGCAGCATTCTGGGGCAAAGCCATGAAATATAAATCAGCCAATATTAATAGATGTTTCTCTATTAAATCTTGTTTACCTTGTCTTCTCCTATTACCCCATCCTTTTTCTTCACTGATTTGTTTAATCCCCTGGAATTTGTTTTCAACTGGTCATTAGGTACACCCCATTTCTTGAGAAAGAATGCCATGATATATATCTGAGAAGGTAGCTTTTTCAAATAACCAGCCAAAGATAATTTTGGTATTGCTAGACTAATTGTTAAAAATGGAGTCAACACTGTCCAAGTATCTTTTACACAATTTCATTAATCACAATGAAATCTCTAATAAAACTGATTACAAATTAGAGAATGTCTGAGCAGTGTTGCTCTGTAATAGATAAACTATATTTCTCTTCACATGAAATGGTCTGGCACTACATATAAACTTGAAATAAGATCCACACAACATGTCCAGCTTTCTTGTTATAAAGTATGCTGTATTTAGTCATATTTAGACTCTGTAGACTTTTTGTCATTAACTTTGCTTTCTCCCATTTGTTTACATCCTCTTCTAACCCTTCATTTTTCTTCCATATATATTCTGCTAGCCACACAAACCATAGTCCTAACATCTGCTGTGTTTCCTGTCATTCCTTGTATACTGCTTCTTTCTTTCTTTCTTTCTTTCTTTCTTTCAAAGTGTATTTGTCTAGAACTTTCTGATTGTTTAGTATTCTAGCTTCTTTTGATTTCATATACACATAAAAATATGCCACCTGCATAAGCATTTAGTATGATTACACACTATCCAAAATTTAGACATGCATAAGTTTTATCATTCCTAATACTGTTATAGATTTCAGGACTTAGTAGGTATCCTTTATGACATCTGTTTCTAATCTTATCTGATTTTTTTATATCATTAATCAGTGGTGTCATTCTATGCTTACTGTTATTTCAGTGCAAACTACAATTTTAGAATGACATACCCTAGGATTCAGAAACATTGGGATATGGAGTACAGCCAAGTCTTCTCTGCTTACTCTGCATGAGTGCTGAGCCCTGATGCGTCTTAACAGTGAATCATACATTCATAGGTTCAAAGGTGATTAATCGGCTAATGGCACAAGATCCTTTACAAGCCTAGCTAATAACACCCAGGATATGACAATGTTATATTCTAATTCCCACATATGGGGTGGGGTAGTATCAGGGTAGTGGATCTTTTGGTGTTGGAGCTCTAAGTCATTTTACAGACTGCCTCTGGGAGTGACTTTATGGTTCCACCATCCATTTATCCAAATTTTTTTTCAAGAGAGTGTGCATTGTTTTACGAAGATGGCAAGTTTATTCCATAGACAAGGTAGTCTTTGGAATACAAATCTGTCTCTCCAGCAAACTCTGTTAGAGTCACAAATAAGGTTCTGGTCCATGGAATGCATAAGTCACCTGTCAAGAAATAATATGGGATGGAGTAAACTTTACTCAGTCTGCATAAGGCATGTGTTTTACACTTTGTATTTTTTAGTGTGAAATCTCACTCCAATTGGTGTAAGTGCCTGGTTAGGTAAATGCAGAAGAAAGGGAGCATTGTACTCAATTATGGGCCTGATGAGGGCCGAGTACAATGGCACTACGACTTCTTTTGATCTTGAAGCCATGCTTTTGCTTATAAGTTGAGCCACATAGAAGGATTTCTTCACCATTGTGACAATGTCAGGTATTGACAGCTATGCCAGGAAAAGTAGGGCAGTTGATGTGTAACATATGCCAGCACAGCTAGCTAGAATTTTGTAAATAATTATTTGCCATTTGTATATCAAGCTGATTTGTACAGATGCTTATGTTGAAAATTGTATTTGTAAAGCTGCTTGTGTTAAAAATGTACCAATAATGTGCCCTGCTGAACAGAAAAAGAAATATACATTTATTAATGTAACTGTTGAAATGTATATATTGTAACAGAGGATACTGGAAGAGCAGAGGTTAATCTCAAGCCACCTGACTTTGAGAAATAGTAAGAAATTAAATTACTGTGTCTAGGCCATAAAGATGTTATCTCACAGTTTTGAATGAAGCCAGAGACACAGTGTCTTTACGAAGCATGGTTTGTTAGTCTCTGTAGGAGGAGTAGAAGTTTGTAATTGTTTTATGACTTCCAGAAACTGCACCAGATCTGAGCAATGCCCTTGTGTGTGCATTACTCACATATAGGTGCTAAATCCTGGTAATTTATAGCAATGGGGGGGGGGGGTTGCATGGGAACCAGAAGTCAGATGACCAGATGTATGTGCTGTCATTCTGTACAGAAATATTTTCTTAATATTAGGTGAGACAGAAGTCGCAGGACAGTCTGCTTCCTGGAACCTGGCATAGAAGGATCCCTCACCTACTTCATCTTGCCTTGCTCTACTAAGTAAGTAGGAACAGTAATTCTACAGACCAGTTAGGAAAATATGGTGAGAATAGTTAAATATTGTTTTTCTGTAACTGTGAGAATCTTTTCAGCTGTGTTATTTTTTTAATATTCCCTATGATTGAAACTCTGGTGTTTAGCATATAGATATTTTATATTTTAGTGTTCTTTTATTATTTATTATTGAATATATTTAATCTTTTCATTGTGGCTTTTCCCTTTAGAGAATATTTTAACCTTTGAGAGCACTTATATCTATTGGTGACACTGTGGCCACTCCTGAAGCTTGGCTACTTGGTCAACATTACCATTTGTATTAATATTAATTTCACTCAACATAGTTGGGTACCCTTGCAAGAGCCTTAGGTAGCTGGCGTTGTAGTGTCTGGTGGCAAGGATAACTACCTTATAGTCTGTGCAGAAAGGAGCACAGCAGGTAAATCTGCGCCAGACTTTTCCAGGTGTGTGTGTGTGTGTGTGTGTGTGTGTGTGTGTGTGTGTGTGTGTGTGTGCGTGTGCATGTGTGCGTGTGTGTGTGTGTGTGTGTGTGTGTGTGTGTGTGTGTGTGTGTGTGTGTGTGTGTGTGTGTGTGTGTGTGTGTGTGTGTGTGTGTGTGTGTGTGTGTGTGTGTGTGTGTGTAAGCATGTGTGTGTGTGTGTGTGTGTGTGTGTAAAAATCTAATCTCAAAGTGTGTGTGTGTGTGTGTGTGTGTGTGTGTGTGTGTGTGTGTGTGTGTGTGTGTGTGTGTGTGTGTGTGTGTGTGTGTGTGTGTGTGTGTGTGTGTATGTGTGTGTCAGCTATTTGGAGCAGGGACATCAAGCACTGGTTTCACAGAGAGTGTGCTGGAGGATTTGGCTTGGACACTCCGCTGATGACTTAACTCTACAGCTGTGACAGTGGGGAGCCTTACTGGGGACCTGGGGAGAGACAGAGAGAGAAACCCAGATGCCCCGCTGAGTGTGTTCCCTGTGTGCTCTTAAGGGAAATTGTGTTTGATGCAGAGAGGTCTGCATCTGGAAATACTGAATGTATCCATTTATATTCCAAGTGAACGTCCCTCTCCAGTGTCAGTGGTGAGGATTCAGACTCCTTGATTACTTGCCCAGAGTTGGGACATCACAGCTACCATAGCTACCTGGTGGTCAAAGTTTCGGTTCTTATCTATGTGTTCCTAGGTCCTTCACCACTGCATCTACTTTTAGTGGTGTGCTATCAATATTATAATTTGCAGGGATATCTGATTTACTGAAGGGTATCACTATGTATTTGTTAGCATTTAATCTGAGACCATGGTTTTGAGACTAGTCATTTGTCATTTTTAAGCATGTTCGTAGGATGCAAACATCATCTGGGGATTCATTGATTGCTCCCAGCTTACAGTTGTCGGTGAACTTGGTTAGCCAGAGGCCATCAACATTGGTCTTCACTTCGCAGAAGTATATACCAAACAGCAGAAGTTCCAACACTGAGAACTGTGCGACACCTCTAGTAACATGTTTCTTATCGGAAGTGAATTCACCTATCTGGACAACATGTGTTCTGCCAGTGAGCCAATTTGCTATCCATCTGATGACTTAGGAGTTTATGCCTAACTCAGTAAGTTTATCTATAATTCCTATGTGGGGGATTAAGTCAAAAGCTTAGACCAGATTTACATAAGCGGTGTGTACCATGTTACCCTCATCCATGGCCATGGTGACATTCTCAAAGAAGTACTCCAGACTGAGCAGGCAAAACTTCCCTTTGACAAAGCCAAATTGGGTCTGGTCCAGTGTTTGGGGATTTCCTATATCGTAATTGATCAGGGCCATGATAATTCTCTCCATGGCCTTGCAGATAAGATTGGTCAAGCTAATGGGTCTGTAGTTCTCTGAGTCAGCTGATGGGCCCCGCTTGTGCAGAGGGATGACTGTTGCAGTCCACCATTCCTCTGGGAAAAAGCCCATGCAGAGGCTGTGGTTATAGAAGGTTTCTATTGTCCCTGATACAGTTTGGTTTAAAGATCTATTTATGAAGCATCCTGGAATGTTTTCAGGACCCATGGAGGCTGTATTTTTGGCTTTAGTGAGCACAGTAAGGACCAGTTCCCTCATAATGACTGGCAGGCAGATGGTTGTGGGTATTTCTTTGGTCATGGTAGGAAGTGATGGGGTGAGGTTTGAGCTGACATTGTTGGCTAGCAGGTTTGTTATAGTTTCAGGCTGGGTGCATGTGTTGCCATTCACGATTAACTCTACATATTGCTGAACATTTCCCCTGAGGTTACGAACATAATTAAAAAAAAACCCTTATGGTTATCTTTCACCTGACAGGCTATCTTTGCCTTGTAGTTTGCTTTGGTAGATTTGACCAGCTCCCTAATGTGTTTGTTTAAACTGCTGAATGTCTTTTTGCACTGTTTTGTCTGTTCCTTTTGGCTTTGGAGAGGATTTTTTTTCCTTTTGTTAAATAGCCTATATATGGTAGAGGTCCACCAGGGTGGTTTATTTTTGACAGTAATCATAGGTTTGACTCAGACAGGTACTGCCTCCTGTATATAGCTTTGAATGTGGCTGTACAGAGCTTTTGTGTAGAGCTCAGAGTAGGCCTCAGTGTCACCCAGGTTTGCAGGAGCTTGGAAGTTTAGTAAGCTGTCACTTAGTTTGAGGTAATTGGCCTTGGCAAAGTTCTTAACCATTTTGGAGTCTGATAGGGGTTCTAGGCTAGTTTTAGTACTAATGGATATCATTTTGTGGTCAGATTTTACCAGAGATAGTTTATGCATGGGAGTTAGCAGCTTCCCTCATGTTCATGAGTACCACGTCTAGGTTATTTATACCTCTAGTAGGGGAGCTAACTAGTTGATAAAGGTTGTTTGCTTTCACAAAGTTCTAAAACCTCTGAGCAAGTGAATTATGGGTCATATAGATCCACCAGTTTATGGACGGGTAGTTGAAGTCACCCATAAGTATGGTGGTAGGCTGAATGTTAAGAGATTCCAGTAGGTTTAGGTAGGATGTGTGGTTTTCCAGACTCATGTTAGGGGATCTGCAGCTAAGAATGATATGATATGGAGTCATACCTATGGTTAGTTTGGCATGGAGCAGCTCAAGCTAATCATATTGTTGAACCAGTGTAGCAGTGTACTTGTCCTTTATGAACACTGCAACGCCTCCTCCCTTTGTTTTATCCTGAACTGAGGGGGCTCAAAATGTATGAAAGGCACTGTAGCCTTGCATTTTCCAGGGTGAGAAATGCTTCCAGGGAGTACAGTTTTTTATTTAAACTTCAAACAGTGAGCAGCAGTACCATTAGGTAGTCATGAGTGATTTTTGTTTTTTTTGAGGGTTTAACAAGTTGGCACAGCGCAAAAAGGGCACTATGGGGATAGGTGTTTTTGCTAGTATCCAGAAGCCAAGTGGTGACAAGTGCAAACCACCTCTGGCAAAGCATTGTGGTTTGTCATTCATGTCTCCCCAGGTTGACAGGTATTGAATCCTGTTGCTGAGACATTAGAAGCTAAGATAATTGTTGACATCAATCATTTTTTTGCTGGTACTGGGGCATCACCATTGGTGAAGGTAGAATTCTACTCAAGGCTAGATTCATACCAGAACCATAAAATAAAAACGTACATCCAGAGTATCAGCAATAAAATACACTTTACTCCAAATATTAAATGCTTTTGTCCCTCCACAATGGGGACTTCATCAGAATACTAAAAACATTCAACCCAATCACTTTTATACTCTTGTGATGTTATTAATTGACACAGTGTTATCCACTGGGGCATCATTTAAAAATTCATACCAGCCTTGGGCACATATTCAGAGAAATCCATAAGGTCTGTCTTTATACAGTCCAGTGAGCTACATCTTAGGTCATTTACTCCCACATGGACTTTGATCGTGTCATACTGGTATTTGTGGTTTACAGATCTAAGTGCATGTGTGATCTGGCAGATCAGACAGACAGATCTCTGTGATCTTCATCTTGTTTTACCTGGTAAGGGGGACATCAGTACATCTTACAATGGAATTTCCAATAACTAGAATGTTTGGCTGTGTGGCGTGTTGACTTAAGGGCTTGGAAGCAGGGCTACTATGATTTTCAGAGGCATGTGTTGTGTTAGGTGTTGTCTTTTTTGAGTTTGTGTGGTGCCCTGAGAAATGCTTTTAGCAGGTCTTGGAGGTTTGGGTAGTTTACACAAGTACATCCATACATGTGGGTCAATGTGTTTGTTCCTTAGTGTTTGCAGTGAGTATTTTGGGTGTGACAGTCTGGTTTCATTTTTCATGTGTGTTTGTGAGCACTTTGCCTCTAATGACATTGTATATCTACATCTCTCACACTCTGTGTTTGTCTGTTCTACAATTAAATGATTGTCAGTGGGCACAGCCTCAGAATGCCCATATCCACCCTGTCCAGAAACAGAGATGACAGGGAAGCACCTATCCATTATGCCAGATCCTTAGTAGCTGGGGAGCACTAGGGGAGAGTCACTTAAAGATCTAAGTGAGATTGTTTAGTAGTATGTTATAAGGTGACCTGCAGTGATGCCCACCCTCTGTGCAAACTGGCAGCTCTTTGAGCAGCTATGAACAGTGGAAGACCTTGGAGAGCATTTCCTGTACAGGTTTTTAAATTGGATAAGTTGGCTTATATACAAGGCACAAGTAACCATGTTTGCGCAAATGCGAGGGTTTTATACCAGCAGGATGAAAGATTATTACACAGTTAAGCCCTCAGGCCAATCAGCCAATCAGTTTCAGCTGTGAGCCTTCTTCAGTGTATTTGCCAAATACACCGAAGGCCCGCAATGAAACTGGTATGTTTTGAAATGGTTGAAACCATTAAATGGTGATTTTTTTTTCCTCTCACAGTAATGCTGGCCATTTTTTGATTTTAAATCGCAGTTTTCATGGCCTTTGCACTTGCCGTACCTGCAGAAGTTCTGTTTGTGAAATGAAATAATATACTACAGTGACCTCATAGTTATATAAGGAATTAGAGCTACCCCTGTAGGTATAGCCTGGAACTCACATGTGCAATGTTGGCCATTGCAACCCAGAAGTGTGCATGGCATTAAGTGCAATTGAGCCCAATGGTTAGCAGTTCCTCTTGTCATGCAAATTGAGCAGTTCTGAAACAATGATTAGTTAAGCCCTAATTGGCATAATCATTATACCCAGCCAGATGAATCTGAGTAAGGGTAAACAGATAGAGAAACATTGCAATACAGAACAACTTGCAGAGTAGTGACTGCTAAACCTACCAAAGCAATCCCTATTAAGTAAGCTTGCTGTTAAGTGTTACTGTACTTGTTCACCAACATATACATTGGACAGTGCTTTTAAATGTCTTGGGAGGGTGCAGTGAGTGGGGTAATGCAAGGGTAAGGCAACCCCTAACTTTGTATAGGTATTCCCTGAATCTGAACATGAGAATTTGGACAGAGTCAAATATGTTGTGGGTGCACACCCACTGTGTGGTATGTATATGTTTCTGAATCACTGCACTGTCTTGCTTTGGTGCATTAGCATGCACAGTGATATGTATTTTAGTAATGTTACTCATTACCATGTTATTATATGGTCATTAGCATATACTGTGCCTGACCATGCTGCTTGGCCTTGCCATATTGCAGGGTTTGTTTTCTTGAATCGCACATACCCTGCACGTGGCTGCTCATTGCACAAATTTCTTAACCATGATGAGGCAAAGCTGTCCAACTCCAGACCATTGCCTCTAAAAATTCCTACTATTGATATTTAACTTTGTTGAAAGTTTTATTTCTATTTAGATCATGTATTTGAATTTATGGCCTTTCTTTTTGACTCATCTTTTTTCTGTAATCTAAATAATGGGTACTGCCTGTCCCTGTACTGCACTGCATTGTGTTTTATGAATTACAGCTTTGTTTAAGTCTGGTCCATATCATTTTAAGCAAGTGCTTCTAGTCTTTATTAAGTAGAGCATTATGTCTCCATTGCCTTAATGTCCTTTTTCATCTCTTCCTGACATTAAACATTATTATACAAAACAGAAGTTCATTCACCAGTCATTAGCTACCAAAATTTTATTAAAGGCTGAGAAAGGAAATAGATGAAAAACGAGTACAAAGTCGTACATTCTACCACCACTTTATACCACTCATTAGAAATTCTGTCTTCACCTGACATTTTCCTTTGATAACCTTAATTGTCAATTGTTTTACTACTGCTGAAGAAATTGTTCCCCCTAAACATTTTTTACTGTTTCTGCATCATGCAAAATCTTTTTGTTTTTCTTCTCGTTTATGGCTTTTCTCTTTTTTTATTATACAAACTTCACTTAGAATTTTTTTATTCACCACAAAACTTATTCTGACCCTCAAAACACCTTCATTCTGTCCATTAAATCCAGTATCTAATGTTTTTTTCTACCATGAATTTAAAATATCATAAAATGTATCCCTCTTTTTCATATTTTCATAAAGTCTATTCTTTATTGTATCTGCAAACTCCCTGTTCTCTTTTTATTTTGTAACTCTTCTGACAATACATATTTATACTCCTCTGTTCCCCCTAGTTACTTCCTACAGCCATACTTACTGAATTATGTCTTATATTCTTTTTTGACTTTCTTTTCTTCTGTTCACATTATCCTTTCTTCCTTGGTCTCTTCAATAGAGCAGTGTCCCACATATTCCCCTTTTTATTCTGCTATACCTTATCCAGTATTTTTTTCCATTTAAGCCTATCTATTCTTCCCTCTTTTCCTATCATAACCCACCGTTGCATTTTTTTTATGATCCATAAAATCTCATCTCAAAATATTTACTACAATGTATATGACATGTGGGATTTTATCCACCTGGCTTAAAAGTATACACATCTCCCATCCACTTAGCTCCAGTCGAATTCACATCTTTAACCTAAATGTCTTTTAATGGTATTTCTTAAATAAATGTTTTTTACTGACTATCTCTCTTCTATATAAACATAGCAATACACATGCAACCAACCTAATGGCATTGTCATATAATATCAAAAGTATCATACCTTCTAGATGAATACACCCTCTTTTAATTCTATCAGTAACACATTTATCATCATTATTTGGAAAGTTCACCTTTAAAAAGTGCTTTCAAAGAAACACTATAACAATCCCTACACAAAACAAACATAAACACAAAAGCAACAATAGAATCATTCACATAATACAGAAATATTTGAAAAATGAGCTGAACTAGCTACATACAAGCATTTATATTACAGGCCAACCTAGTAATCCAGATCTGTATAACTCATTTTATATTTTTTATGAGAAGAACACTTAGATTAGTAAATTATCAAGTGTCTATCCAAATATGGATTTAGACAGCAAAAACAGCTAAAGAACCTAATAAGGAGGTAGCTTCCAATGTGATTAAAAACAATACTAATAAATGAACTCACTAAAAAATAACTGTTAATAGGTATGTGTGTAACAAACCAGTCCTTATTGTCCCCTAGTAAAATGTATTATTAAATATCATAATTACACCATGGCATCAGCACATTACATATTTAGTCCCTAAGATCCTTGTTAAAATTAAGATTCCCTATTATCCATTCCTCGCCTCTGCACTCAGTATAGCCTCACAATTCTGACTAAGGTCACAGTCTCACATAGCCACAAGTGTTCACTGTGAGGCTATAAAATTGCTATAGAAAAATAAACCCAAAATATAGTTGGATTCAGTATGCAGCATTTTAATTTACTCATTCTACATTATCTCATAGAAGCCAAATATTTTAATCTGAACACAATAATCATTTACAAAAACATTAATTTATCCCCAGTGTTGTATCAGGTCCCAAAAGCAGTATCAGAATCTAATTTTTATTTTATATAGGTTCGTAGGTTCATAGGTGTGTACTAGGCTAATGGCCCTGGAGCCTTTACAAGCTAAGCCCATAGGATTACCCTGGCATTGTGCCACCCAACCTTAAGTTCCCAGTGCCTCTGTCGAGTAGAGCCACTGGAGTGATCCCCAGGGTGAATTTTCTATTTCCCATCCACTCATCAAGATTTCTCTTGAAGAGGGCAAGTGAGGTGTCCAGTTTGACATGCAGGGAAGTCTATTCCATAGCATGGGCAGTCTCTGGGTTATGAACCTGTCCCTCCAGCATGTTCTGTTGATTGTGGTAATGAGGTTGAGGTCTCTGGAGTGTGTGGTGTGGAGGGATTGGGATTTCTTTAGATGTAGCATTTCTAACAGAGCTGGGTCAGACATGGCTTTGTAAGTCAAGCAGAGATCGCCTCTAAGTAGGTGATACAAGACAGAGAATAGTTGGAGTTTTTTAAGTCTGTCCATATAGGACAAGTGCTTAAGGCCTAGGATCCTCTTTGTGAGGTACTTTGTGGCCTCTTCAGTTGTTGCAGGTGTCTAATGAGGTACATGCCAAATGGAACATTGTACTCAATGACTGGCCTAATGAGGGAAACGTAGAGGGGAACAATGTCCTCTTTCTTCATGGATGCAAAACTCTTAGTAATGAGATGTGCCACATAGAAGGACTTTCTGACCACAGTGGCAATGTGGTGGTCAAAAGAGAGGTTGCTGTCAGCCTGTGTTCCCAGATCTCTTATAACTCCTTCTGTGTTCAGTGGACTACCATCATGGGAACCGGGTTTTTCCCAAAGGGGATGACGACACATTTTTTGACATTGAGCTTAATGCCATGGTTCTGACACCAGTTGTTGGTCTCAGTGAGGCCTTTCTGTAGGATGTCAACATCACTTGGGGAGTTAATAATAGCTCCCAATTTGCAATCGTCTGTGAACTTTGTCAGCCAGAGTCCCTTTGTATTGGCCTGGACTTCAGAGAAATAGATACCAAACAGGAAAAGACCCAGGCCCGCACCCTGTGGGACTCCACTCATGACTGGTTGGCAGTCTGACTTGGACTCAATTACTTTCACACTGCGGGTTCTATCTGTGAGCCAGTTTGCAACCCACCTAGTGATATAGGGGTTGATGCCTAGCTTAGTGAGTTTTTCTATGATTCAGATCAAGATAGGCTGTATTAACCACATTGCCTTCATCCACAGCTCTGGTGACTGACTCTAAGATGTCGACCAGGTTGAGCAGGCATGATCTACTACATCTACCCTTCACAAAACCAAACTGTTTGGGATCCAGAGTGTGGAGATTCCCTGTATCCTTGTTTATTAGGTCCATGATGATGCATTCCATAGCTTTGCATATCAGACTCATCAGGCTAATGGGGCGATAGTTCCCAGGGTCTGTAGATACTCCTCCTTTGTGGAGAGGGATGACTGTAACAGTGCCATTTGGTAAGGACAAAGCCTGAGGTGAGGCTGTGATTGAACAGGGCATACAGGTGAGGCGCCAGTTCACTCTGTAGTTCATGTAGAACACAGCCAGGGATATAGTCACATCCCATAGAAGCTGTATTCTTGGCCTTGGCCAGTGCTGTTCTAACCTGTGTAGCAGTAATACTGGGTGCCTGGCAATCTACTGGTATTGTGATTGGTCCTTTTTGGGGGAGAGAGGGGTAAAGTTGGCACTGAATCTGTCGGCCTTTATGTTGGCAATATCGGTTGGCTCAGTACAGGAGTTTCCATTGTGCAGTAGCTCAGAGCAAATATGAGTATTGCCATGGAGATTCTTTACATAACTATAGAAGGCCTTGTGGTTGTCTTTAATATCTGATGCAGTTCTGTTTTCATAGCTAGCTTTAGAGGATTTGATGCGGGATCTCAACTTTTTGTTGAGGCTGATAAGGGAGTTTTTCCAGTCTTGGAACTTCACCTTATTCTGCATCAGTTTCCTCCTTCTGTTGTAGAGTTTGTTTATGGCACAGGACCACCAGATTGGCTTCCTTTTTTTGAAGGAAAACATCTTGGTTCCATTGGGTATGGCGAGATCCATGCATTTGTGTACATGTTCATACAGTGCATTGGTGTATGATTTGGCAGTCATGCAAATTTTCTCCATTTGCATGGGTGCCGTGAAGTTAGCCACCTCTGTTTTAGGAGCCCAAAGTTAGCTTTGGAGAAGTTTTTCATGGTGGTTACCTTTGCAGGGGGGGTTGTGTATTTCCAAGGTGATTAATTTGTGGTCAGATCTAATCAGGGAAGAGTTGACTATTGGTTTAGAGCAATGGTCATCCATGTTAGTAATGACCAGCTCAAGGATGTTGCTACCTCTAGTGGGGGTAAGAATGAGCTGGTCCAAGGCATTGGAATTAATGAATTCCAGGAAACGTTAGGCAAGTGTATTGGTACATGAGTTAGTTTTCCCAGTTAATGGAAGGGTAGTTGATGTCGCCCAGTATGAGAGTGTTAGGTTGGACCCTAATATTCTCCAGGGTGCTTAGGAATGTGGAGTGTGAATCTTGGGACATGGTTGGGGACCTACAGCAGGCTATGACCTGAATCGCTGTCTTACCCAATGTTAGTTGCACCTGAAGTATCTCTGATGCATTATGTTAATCTACCAGTCTGGAGGTGTGTGCATCCTTTATGAAAATGGAAACACCACCGCATTTAGAGCTTCGGTCCATGTTCTGGGATTGAAAGGTGTGGAATTAGTTATAGCCTGCTAGTGCAGGAGTGCTTTCTGCTGCCTTGAACCAGGTCTCTGTTATAGCACAAATATCAATGTTCTTCATTTTTAAGGAGTGCTTCGAGTGAGTGCATTTTGATATTTAGACTTCTAGCATTGAGCAGCATGACCCTCAGATTGCATTTGTTTGTAGCTGTTACAGTGGTAATTTGGTCTTTGAAACATCACCTAAAAAAGGCACTGTAGGGGTGGAAAGAGCCTTGGCCAGTATCCGAAAGCCCAGGGGTGACAGATGAAGGCCATCTTTGACAAAGTATCGAGGTCTGTCAATCATGTCATCCCAATCAGACAGATACTGAATCCCCTTAGAATGACACCAGAAACTTAGCCAATTGTTGAAATCAATCGTTTGCTGCTTGTACTGTGGTATCATTCTGGGTGATGGTAGGATGCTGCTCAGGGCTAGAGTCATACCCACCTGGGCTACATAATCCAAGAGCTCCTCCATGTCTCTTTTCATGTAGTTCAGGGAGGTACATCTCAGGGCATTCACACCCACATGTACAATGACAGAGACATATTTGTACCTGTTGTTGAGGGACCTGAGTGCATGCATTATGTGGCGGATATATTTGAGAATAAATCTGACCATGACTTGGCTGCCTGGCTGCATACATTGGACTCAAGGAAAATAGTCTATGAGCCTATTTCTTTATTTCATTCATATCCAAGCAAGTAGTATATGTAAAACAGTCAACTTGTTCCTTTTCCTCGTGTATTCTAATAACACAAGTCTTTTTCTGACATAGCAAAACATAAACCACCCAGAAGACAGACTGCAAGAATGTGTATTATATTCATCCTCAATCAAGAGCTTTTGTCCTAAAAATACTTTGCACTATAGCATTCTGAAGAAGTTTTTTATGATGAAAATGAGGACTGAGAAAAAGTAAAGTGGGTTCTCTATTTTTGCTCTGAGTGTTTTATTATTTGTCTGTATTTTTTTTCACTCCGACTGAGAAGAACATTTTTTACAATTTTTTTCTGGTATGTTCTGTTCTCAAAACCTGCTTGTCTTTCTTTAACCAGTTTGAATTGAATTTATGTATTGGTTTACTATTCCTTCAACACCTTACTGTCTCATTGCAGTTCCTCAATTAAGCTAGTATGAAAATTCAGAGCATCAACTTCCTTAGCTTCTTTAAACAACACAAATAAAAATATATCAGAATAAAATGATAAAATAAAAGCAGCAGTTCTATTCATCTAGTTCCTCTGGCAGAAGACCTTTAAATGTATAACAAAGTAAAAAATGCACAAGTTTATATACTATAATCATTACAAGTTAACAAACCTTTAAATAATTTTAAAAAAAATCAAAAATTTCCAATTAAAATTCTTCAGACCACTAAGTCTTAAGGTCTAAAACTTACTTTCTTGCTGCAGTTCCTCAAACTAGTATGAACATTTAGACCATCCATTTCCTTAGCTTCTTTAAACAACAAAAATAAAAATATATCATAATAAAATGACAAAATAAAAGCAGTAGTTTTATTTATCTAGTTCCTCAGGAAGAAAGCCTACAAGCATATAAAAAGTAAAAAAAAAACAAACACAAGCTTACATACTATAATCATTACAAGTTACCAAACTATGAATTAATTAAAAAAAAAATCTAAACTTATTATTAATTTTTCTTTATTTACCAGGAAAATCTGACTGAGTAATATTCATTTTCAGTGGTGGCCCAAGGAGAAAAGCTCCATTTGCTTAGATTGTATTATATTAAGTTCAAATTAAACACAAAGTAGTTACATTTCTATTTACATTTATACACAAACAGTAGTTGCATTTATACATTCTAAGATTTTACAGAGGTGGACGTTACTTAAGAGAAAGCCCATGTGTAACTTAGTGAATTGTACAGGCAGCAGCTATGTATACAAATTGTTTTGTCATTTCAATGAGAGGTTGAAAATATTCTGTTAAGGAGAACATTTTGAGAGTAATGTACAGTGAACACAAAGTCTCATCCTTGTCATGAGTATGTGCAGGACCATGAGTGGTTAATATGTTGTTTAAGCAGTGGTTTAAAACTATTGAGTTTGTCAGAGAGTTTTGTGTGGGGATACTATTCCAGAGTTTAGCAATGTACTGAGAGTAGAGCGAGTCTCCTGTAACATTATTTGACCTATTTGTAAGTAATAAGAATTTGTTACTAGAGCGGAGGTCCCTTCCTGGACAGTGGGGCAGTAATAAGTTTTGTAGTGCAGGGCATTTTTCTGGATGATGGATGAGTTTCTATGCTGTAGTTAGTTGTGAATATGTTACGTAGTCGTGTAGTTCAAGCTAGTCTAATTGCTTTAAGTTATGACAATGGTGGGTCCTATGATGAAGATTGGTGGAAAATTTACCTACTTTATTGTAGTAGGAGGCAAGTTTCTTTCTTCGAGTATTGTTTAATTTGTTAGCAAAGGAGCGGTATATAAGAAGGTTGACAATAAGAAGGTAGTGGCTAGAGTGTTTCTTGCAGTAACTAGTTTTGCAGTATCAAAAATTTCCAATTAAAATCAGTCTTCAGACCACTGTCTTAAAGTTTGAAACTTCATTATTAGTAAAGCTTCCTTTCTTTCTAAAATTCTTTTAAAGTCATATTCATTACATTTATTAATCTATCATAAAACAGTTGTTTCTAAAACATCGCTACCGCCTCCACGAAAGCCATTAAAATTAATATGACAGGATTATAATATTAAGGTCCCTACAATGTTCTTGAATTCTTTTTTTTTCTCTTGGTTTCTTGTATATAGTCATAAGACATAACTCACTTTTTTCAGTTTCACAGTTATATTTACCATCATTTTTGAAGCTTCTTACCATTAATATAAGAAAATTCACTAACTAAAAACTTAAATATATTACAAACAAAATTATTACTCTGTAAGTGCCCCTGTTCAGCAAAGTGCATCAGTTCAACAAAGTAGTGGTGGAACAGAAAAATCAGAAATATTTTACCCCTCACATGAAAACACAGGAACAATAAGAAATACATTCTTAAGACTACAGACATCCATCAAAATCTGCTAAGCTATTTTCACAGTTGTTTTTTACAGACTCAGAAAACAAATCATATTCAAAAACATAACATTTTTGAGCTTCAGAAGAAATTTAAGGACCTGTGGCAATAATAATTAGACTCATGCATTTGATCTACACTAAGATTACATACTTACTAATACATTTTCTTAATATTATACAGTTTATATCTCTTGAAAAAAACATGGTCACCATTTTTATAGCTTCTTCCTAAAAATCTTCCCACTTAGTACATAGTCTTTTTGCCTTACACAGTTTTCCAAAGGAGAACGATTTTAAGGTTCGTAAAGGGTGAATGCTAGAATCAAGTAAACACATACACAGTAAGTAGCAAAGGGTTTAACAGAATTATTACTTTACACTGAATCTAAAGCTATTACTCTTACATTTTCTTCAGATGATCTATAATAAAATCTACCTTGTAGAAATGAACACAAAAAACTGGTTGTATGAATACATACATTAAATAGGATGTGAAAACTTAAAAAAGGAAGATTATTTATTATACATCCAAAATGCAGACAAGTGTTTGGAAATATGGATTTCATCTATCCAAACAAGAAAAACGAAGAATGGTTTCAGGCTTTCTAACACATCTGAACAAAAAAACATAAGAACTGTCAGATGCATCCAAAGAAATTCAGACATTACATAGGTCATCTAAGCTCCAGTTTTTGGTTACAAATATAAGAAGTATTAAAATAAAATATTATTCTTATCTGATTTTTAGAAATGTAGAAATAGTGGTGCAAGTATAATAAATAACACATATCAAAGAGGTATTGACTGGCAAATAAATTTTGAAAGTTGCAATACATTGCAACTGTTTTAGAGTTTTCTATGAAGAAAGAGGGGAGGAGTCATGATTATAATAAAAACTATTTCTTCAGCACAGCCATTTTTATTTTAGAAAAAAAATAATACTATAGTTGGTTGTATATTGGTAGGGGTAAGAACTGGACAGCAATTTTTACCTATCACTGATATATGCAGGCTACCCAAATCAAAGATATTGGATCTAGAGAACAGTTTTAAGTTTTATGTATATCGATAAACTATAAAATAGAGTTATGGGGGTGATTTGAAAATACTAAGCTTTGATTGGGAAACTGTCACCTTAATTTCACCAATGCAACATCTATTTTACTAAATTTGTAATGTTAATGATTTATAACAAATAATATAGTTCCTAAAGAGGAAAGGTAATAACTTGCATATTCTATGTACTCACAAAATGTATCAGTTCAGCACTGATATATTGTCACCTTTAGTGTGACTGACCATAACACAGAAGCAATATCTCTAGATTTATAAACAGAAGTCAATTTCCTTTTCTAGATTTATTCATTACAAAACAACTTATCTCCAGAGGAATATATAAATAAAATAAATTGGGATATTGTACAGTACATGGGATGTAATAAAAATAATATAAAGAACTTTCAGATTATAGTAATGAAGATTCAACAAACAGACAAAAATAAGAAATACAAAACTGAGCAAGGATTCTGATAAAGAACAGTCAGAGAATATTATGGAAATGGAAGGTGAGAAAATGTAATCCCACACTGAAGTCACAAATTAATAGAATATATAGGGACATAAAGAAAGCTGTAAAGTAGACCAACAAGTATTTGAAAAAAAAATCTGACGCTGAACACCAGTGTTACAGACACTGAAGATAACTGCAATATAAAGATGTTATTCAAGAATAACCTTTTAATCTAAGAAATAACACACAGACACACACACACACACACACACACACACACACATATATATATATATATATATATATATATATATATATATATATCTTACAAAGAGGAAATATATGAAATATATGAATAGATAACAGTGAATTATAAATTTCAAAAGAAGGAGAAATTGTTAGTCTACTAGACTTTGTCAAATCTTTGGGCATAAATGGTATCACAAACCAAAAGTTAAAATGTTCAGAAAAATCTTCGGCAAACCATTAAAGCTGCTTTTTGAGAAATGTTATAGTGCATTCAGGATTCCCCCTGAGTAGAAGACAGCTATAGTAAAGACAGCCTTTAAGGGGAAAAGGAAACATGATGAACTAACAAATAACATGCTAATTAGCCTTTTATTCTGCTCTGGTAAAGTAAAGGAAAGAATTATCTTAAATACCATATCAGATTAAACTTCCAGGCTAGGCCTATGTAATAGAGGGTCTATGACAAATCTTTGAACGCTCAAAATTTCGAACGTTACATGGTCGAGACCAAATGTTAGAAATTTTAAGTGTTCGAAGATTGACTTTCAGTGGTGCCATACAGTGCAGATAGGGAGAATTTCCCTTTTCTGCACTGAAGTGCAGTCTCGGAGTTGGTATATATAAGTGGGGGGGGGGGGGTTGTGGAGGGCACAGCTGCTCATGCTGTTAAAGTGTGTTTTTCTGTTTTTATTTTTATTTTTTATTTGATGTTCGAACATCCAAATGTCGAACATTTGGTCTCGAACATGTAATGTTTGACATGTTGGATGTTCGAACATTTAACATAGACCCATAATAGATATCAGCACCGCTAATTATCAAATATCAAGTTGCTAAATTTGCAGCCAGTAACCTTTTCAGAACCCACCACTGTATATGCCTAAAAAGTCTAAATTGGTTAGAATTACCCCATCAACTAACATATAGACAGTTTCTTACCACCTATAAAATTATCCAGAAATCATCTGCTTTCCAACACTAAATAGCATTCTATACAACCGTATTCCTAGTCATACATTAAGATCCAATGATTAAACACTCCTGTCTGATCACAACCTATCACATATGCTTGGCATTGCCTGTACTCATACCATGTTGCTAACTCCTTATCTTTATCCATCAGGTCAGTACCTTCCCTTCCATCCTTCAAAATCATTCTGAAAGACATCCTAGCCAAAAACTGTCTCTGTTCTTGCTCAACACCAAGATAAACTATATCCCTAAATGTGAGCAGATGCCTAGTTTAACCGTACATCTCCTTACTCTTCCTTTTTCACTCACTTCCTTACTTTTATCAATTTCTTTCCCTCTAAATATACCTTAAGCCTGCTTTTCTCGCACTTTGTATTGCAATTCCTGTTTGTATTTATACTAACTTACCTTTAATTTCTCTATAAACTAACTAAAATTTCTCTGTTAAATTGTTGTCATATAACTTGTAGTGATTCTTAACTATTGTTTTCATATTATGTCTAATTTGGTATAATTATTTAAACTATATTTATTTATTATTTTTAAAGACTAAAATTATTCTTTGTTCTTACAATGTTTTGTAATACTTTGGAGCTTTTCTGACAGGTCACTTCTGGAAATGGGCTCCAGCCCAGTCTGGCTTTTTCAGTAATCAAATGTCAATAAATAAATAAACATGCTTCTCTGAAGACAAGGTCTATAACAACAATGTTATAACAGCTGAAGAGACTAATATAAAGGTTGTTGCTATTTATATAGATTTCTCTTTAGCTTTTGATGAGGTAAGTCATGTCATTTTGATCAAAAAACTTACAAGTCTAGTATTTTCCCATTCCCTTATATCTTAGATAAATGAGTGGTCACAGAATAGGACTTGATTTGTGGTCTAAAGGACAGCTATGAATAATAAGGTGAGATATGCCCAAGATGTTCCACAAGGGTCAATTTCGCAACTCGTTCTCTTTAATATCACATTTCCTAAACTGTTATATAACTATTACACAGCTGACTTGAAACTAGGTAAACTGATTACAAATCCTTGTATAAACCACTGCTGCAGATAAATCCAAAAGAACCACAAATAAGGCCAACATTCTATCACACTTTAATAAAACAAAATGTCCACAAGAACACCAACACCCTCTCTAGCGCCTCGGCAATTAGCCTTTCACAGAGTATACCTTGTCCCTAACCAATTTCCTATTTATACATCATTGCCTAATTAACCAATTTATTAAGCACATTACATAAGTCAATTAAAATCTTTCTTTAAAAAGACATTTCATAAAAAACACTTCCAGTTATATTCTTTATTCATACCCTAAGATATTAAAATATTAAATTTCAGAATAAAAATGTATTCTTTCCTTCTCCGCTGTCTCTTAACATCATTAAACATCATTTTGCCTTTGTATAACTGTTCCAGAACTGTTGCTTGTAATCAGTAGCATCACTATTATGTACCTGCTGAAAATGTGTAGCCACCGGGCTAACTTCACTTTTCTTTTTGATATCTTGCAGATGTTCTTTTAACCTTATTGAAAAACTTCTTTTTGTCTCCCCTATATAATATTTTCCACAGGGGCACTTCAATGCATATACAACTCCCTCAGTATTACAATTAAAGCAGCCTTGTGCTTGAAATTTTCTTCCATTAACTAGTGGAAAACTACTGACTACATGTTGACATACTGAACACTTTCCACAAGAGAAAGTGCCTGTAATTACCACCTCCTGTTGTCTTACTACTGATGGAAGATTGAATTTGCCATGAACTATAAAATCTTTAATATTCCTTCCTCTCATGTAAGATAATCTTAATTTTTTTGTTATTCAAAAAAGTCAACTGTTCATCTTTTTTAAAATATCTCAGTAATATCTTATTACTTCCCCAAATTGTTTAGAAAATAATGTATATTTAGCGATGAAATACATAAAGTCTTGACTATTTTCTCCACCTCTTACATCATTTTCCTTCTTTTTTTTATAAATTATTCTAGTCTTTTCTCTATTTTTTTTTGTTTTCATCTTTTTTTTAATTTTTTAATCAAGTCAGCACTATATCCCCTATTAATAAACATACTGACTGTTCTGTCCATTTCATCTCTATGGTAATCTTTTTTGTTTACTATATAACCTTTCTAACCTTGTAAATTCCCCAAAAGGGATAGATTTTATGGTATGGGGTAGGTGACAACTGCTACCATGTAGAATATAATCACAATTATCAAATTCACTATGTATTTTTTTCTAATAGTATTATTATTCATTCCCTCAAGTGTTATATCCAAATAATTAACCTTACTCCCTAGTTGTAGCCCATCAAATCCTATAGTAAATCTATTTCTGTGCAAACTCTGCAATAAATCCATAAACGTGTCCCTTCCCCCTTCACAGATGAAAATTAAATCATCTATGTATCTGAACTACTTTATCACATGTTTAACAAAAAACGCGTTGTTATCCATGTAAATATTCTCAAAATAACCCATGAACAATTTTGCGTACATGGGGCAAAATTTTCCCCCATTGCTGTACCTCTTACCTGTTTAAACAATTCTCCACTAAATTCAAAAATGTTATTTTGCAAACAAAATACAATTAAGTCTAATATATTGTGTGTACTAGGACTATCGCCCCAAAAATGTAATATTGCCTCTAGTCCATATACGCGTTCTATACTTGTATACAAACTTATTACATCTATAACTACAAAATATCTGTCCTCATGCCATTTTATCTCTTTGACTTTCTTTATGAGATCAAAAACATCTTCTGGCAACAGATATTGATGGAGAAAACAAGAAATGTGGGTAAAATACCCACAAGCTGAGACTATAGGGCGTCCTGGTATATTACTTAAACGTTTGTGTATTTTTGATACACAGAAAAAATGGGCCATAGCGCTATCTTTACTGTCAAACACATGCTGTACATCACAGAGGGATAAATAATTCAGCCTTAAACCTTTATTTAATAACTATGTTATTCTTCCATTGCTTTATAATACATTGCTTCATTCACCTTTTCGTACACTTCCACATTATTTAAATGTTCGTAGCACATTTGCAAATGCTGGGAATAATGTAGTACCACTAGTTTTCCCCCTTTGTCAGCTGACTTGAACAAATCTTTTCTATGGCTTAAATTGTTCAAGCTCTGCCACTCTTCATTGGTAAGATTATACCTAACTTCATTTTTCTTTCTATAAAAGTTATTATATTCTTTCTCCACAGTATATTTTAATGAAACTGAAAAATAAATATTGGATGGTATCATTCCTAAAGGGGGACACATTGATTTTATATATCACACCTTTTGTATTAAATCTATTTTATGCATTGGCTTCCATATCTGAGTCACATGAATAAAAGCTTTCCTCATTACTATCTACATCAGTATTACTGGAGCAGTCCTGTATATACGTATTATTTTCTTTAAAATAATAAAACAGATGTAACTTTTATATAAATTTAAATATCTCTATTTCTAATTCGTTGAGTCTTGGCAATGATGTAGAGACAAATTTTAAACCCTTACATAAAACATTCATTTAAGGGTTTGTAAACTCATACCCTGATAAATTCATTACATAGTCCCCAACAGTCTTTTCATATTTCCCAACTGAAACCAACCAACAGAAATAGTGAGGGGGTTATATATGCATTGAAGTGCCCCTGTGGAAAATATTATATAGTGGAGGCAAAAAGAAGTTTTTCAATGAGGTTAAAAGAACATCTGCGAGATATCAAAAAGAAAAGTGAAGTTATCCTGGTGGCTACACATTTTCAGCAGATACATAATAGTGATGCTACTGGATTGCAAGCAACAGTTTTGGAACAGTTATACAAAGACAAAATGATGTTTAATGATGTTACAAGACAGCTGTGGAGGAAATAATCCATTTTTTTCTGAAATTTAATACGTTAATATCTTAGGGTATGAATAAAGAATGTCACTGGAAGTGTTTTTTAGGAAATGCCTTTTTAAAGAAATGTTTTAATTGACTTATGTAATGTGCTTAATAAACTGGTTAATTAGGCAATGATGTATAAATAGGAAATTGGTTAGGGACAAGGTATACTCCGTGAAAGGCTAATTGCCGAGGCGCTAGAGAGGGTGTTGGTGTTCTTGTGGACATTTTGTTTTATTAAAGTGTGATAGAACGTTGGCTTTATTCATGGTTCTTTTTGATTAGCAATCCTGGTGATAGTAAAAATCTTATGGAACAGCATAGATAAATGTTGTAATTGGGGAATAAAAATATCACAATCATAAACATCAATGAAACTGAACCCATGAAATTCAAACCTACTAAAATAACAGTTAAATATCACTTACAGCATGAGAAATTTGAAACTGTATCCACAATTAAAGATCTATGCATCATGGTCATTGCTAAGCTATCCTTCAAGGAATATCTCAATAACATTATAACATACAGTTATAAATTGATGGATTATATAAACAAATACACTGAGGTACTAAAATATTTTTAATTCCATAATAAGATCAAACGTGAAGTTTACCAAATCAGTAAAAGGAATTCATATATTAAGGTATGCTGAAAGGTTACAGAACTTACAACCTTTCAGCATAAAATATAGGCAAAAGAGATGGGACTTCATTCAAGCTAGTATAGCAAGGGATATGATCTATTAGAAAGTTGTTGTTTGTCTTTCGACTTTTTCCCAGTAAGGGGTCGCCACAGCGGAACTCCGGTCCGCTAATGATTGGCAGTAGATTTTTACGAAATGCCGAGGTGCTAGCTTGACGCCCAACCTTCAACGAAGGCATGCCCATTTACGCACGCATGTCTTTCGAATGCTACCCAACCGCAGAGAGGACATGCAGACTCCACACAGAAGGTGCTCCCAAGCCAAGCCGAGAATCGAACGGGAGAACCTCTTGCTGTGAGGTAACAATGCTATCGCTGTACCACTGCGGCAGTCAAGTACTGAACTTAAAAAGATCAATAGAACTGATGCAGAATAGTAAAAAACTTTTACAAATAAAGAGAAATCTACCTGGTTTACAGAAACATTTGTTAACTCTTAGAAGAGAAATGCTTTTTTCAAAATAAATTGACTGAAATGGCATTTGATGAAAGTGTTATTTTGTAACAGTCAAATTTTCTGCCCACTGCAGTAACCCTGGAGATAACTACAACCGCAAATAGTACAAATAATCAACCATCCCATTAGGGGGTCCAAATCTCTCTTCAGCTTGTCCTGACAACTTCATGCGTATCATCTTCCCTCTTTAAATCAGACCACAAATCAGTGACATTTTCCTTTAAAATAAGGGGTACTTCCCCACTAAATACCTCTTTATTTAGGGACTTCTCAAAAGCAAATCCCCTTGATCATTGTTGATATAATTAAATTCCATTGTAATTCTCCTCCAGTGGACCCACTGCTAAAGTTGCTGCTTATGTCTCTGATTTCTACTCTCACTTAAATAATTTTATAGATAAAGGAGAGAGTCTCTATCCACACCAGATATGATGGGAATCTTAACCAAATAAATAAAACATTTAAATGGAATATCCATATAAATAAACTAACTACATAACAACAGAATGAAAGCAATGTTTATAAGTGAGCAGACTCTACCCACAGTAAGATCACACTTAAGTACATTAGCAATGAGCTTAAGAAACCATTACGAAATTGAATATAAATGTAAAATAGTCACTAAAACCAAACAATAATTCTAAATGTTCATTTATGCATGTCAGCCCACAATAATGCTGCCCACTTTGACACAAGGAAAGTAGCTAATATCTTAGCTGAAATTTTAGTGCCACATTTACACTACCCCCGGTTATAACTGATTCACAGATTTCATGTTCCCAGTACCCCTATAATTACTATGGAACATGCTGTCTAATCCTGTCAATAGCTGAGAACACCTCATCCATTGGCCCTAATAACATGCCAAGGTACTTGATTATTGGTCTATAATAATGTCTATATGCACCCCTACTTAACCTCCTTAATCTAAGCCTCTCCACTGATTCAATTCCTAAAGCTTGGAAAATAGCCATTGTACTGACAATGCACATGGGTCTCCAATCACAGGCCTTTGTAACTATAGACCTATTAGCCTCACTAGCCACATATGTAAAACTATGGAGCATATTATCTCAGACCTTGTTAATCTAGACATTGAAAAATCTATTAAACCTGGACCCTCATCAATTCATCTTTGTCAAGGGTTCTGCCTTTTTAACATCACTAATGTCTTTGAAATAGTAACTGAAGCAATAAATAGCAGTTATGCAGTAAATACAATATATCTGGACTTGGCCAAGGCCTTTGACACTATTCTCCATGCAGTTATTATTGACAAACTTGTGAATCTTAATGTAAATCCTTATGATGCTTGGTGGCTAGCCAACTGGTTGTCTGACAGAACCTATGTGATTAGAGCCAGAGGTGGCACTTCTGAAAGCAAAAATGTTACCAATGGTATAGTACAAGGATGACTGTTGAGCCCTTTGTTGTTTGGCATCTATTTCTCAGACCTTCAGGCCAAGACTTCTGACCTGTGGTTATGTATGTTTGCAGTCAACTGCAAACTGGATGTGGCTATTTCATCTTCCATTGACTCAAAATTACTCCAACAGAGGTTTGACTGTGTTAAAAACTGGTTCAAGGGCAATGATGTCAAATTAAACGTGGAAAAACATAGCATAGTTTATTTTGTTAAAATCTTCACATATGATATTGCTGACACACATCTCCATTCAGACTCTGTCATAAGAAATCTAAACACTTTTGCTGATAATTCTGTTTTATTTGACCATCATGTCTCCACAGTTGTTCAGAAAAACCTGTCTAGTTCATTTAGTTTCTAAAGGCATATTTACTATATCCAAAGAAGTCTTAATTCCCCCCTTACTCGTATCTCATCATCCCCTTATTGAATATAATGAACTTTCTGTCATGTATTTGTCTAAACGTATCACACAACTTGAGAGACCTCAGAGACTGATAACTAAAAATGTCAGTGGCCTCAAAAGACTTAGTTATCAGGAGAGACTGGCAGCTCTGTCTCTACATTCAGTTCCTTATAGACTCCTCACTGGATGTCTATGTCTAACCTTTTGAATCATAAAACATCCATCCCTCTTTGACCTCCTCTTCTATGGCAGAAAAACCTTCATCAACAGATAAATAAGACTACTGGTGTAATAGATTCATATCCCAAGATATCCCTCCCCTACAGAACAAACTTTCACTACGTGTCAAGTAGAGTAACACCCTTGCCACCTTCAGGGTATCCCTAGATAATTAGATGGGCACCCTGAAATTCTCCCCTGGTCTGTCTTGTTTTGCCCTCCTTCATGCTGAAGAGAACTTTTGAGTAAGGGTTTTTGCTTAGGCTGATGTTCTAGTACTTAGCTATGAACCTGTAGTTTACTTTGGTAAATCTAGCAGTACATTTGCTTACTATAGATAGATAGATAGATAGATAGATAGATAGATAGATAGATAGATAGATAGATAGATATAGATATAATGTACTACTTAAATCTGACACAGTCATCATGGACTCCAGTACCTTTGTTGATAACAGACTCTCCTTTGACCACCATATCTTTGAGGTGGTTTAAAAAATCATTTTACTTTGTACAACATATCCTCATGATCTGCCCAGCACTAGCTGTTGCCAGTACAGAGAGCCTAACCATCTTCCCTCTCTCCAAGGTGTGAGAGACAGCATTGACTACTCACTCCCATCCTCCCTGCGCAGTCAATCCAGCATCCATGTCGCTAACAGCACAACATCCATCAAGGTTGTTATCAGTGCTTCCTATCCTTATACCATGGGGTCGGTCATTGTTTTTAACATTTTGATGGAATAGATAAAGTTGTCAGATGAGTCATTGTAAAGGTGCATGTGCTTGAACCTTTTTGCTGTGTTCGGGAATCTCTGAATTTCATAATATATATTTTATGGTAAAATGTGCTTTTATGATTTTTTCTTTAGTTAAATGTGTGAATCAATGAACTGTATTTAACCATTAATTGGAAATATAATGCAATGAAAAGAAACTACAAGAAGGCATTTAACTTGGCTATTTAAATTACATTTAACTTATAAAGCACTGCAGTCTAAGTATTCTGTCTTGCCGATAACATACTTTATAGAGCATCTCTTGCTGCAAGAGAGCAAAACAGATCTGATGGAAACATTTTAAAATTCTACTAGCAATAATAAAATCAGTTTACTGCTATAAAAATGAAGTTTTGTAGAACATGTGCTAAACTTATTGTATAAGTCAGAATAACAAGGGATCATCTCTACTGTTATAACACCATATAATCGCTCATGAATGAGATGGAAGTTGATTTAAGAGATGGTGGTCTAAATACTAGTCTTACATTATTATTTATTTATTTATTTATTTATGTATTTACTTAGCTTAAAGTTTTTTATAATAATAAAAATGTTTACCAACATTTTACAGTATTAACATGATAAGCACAGCCTTTTTAGTACTGTCACTTTTATGATATGCTTATGTTTTTTATATTTGTTTATGGACTAGCTTCAGAAGTCAACCAATCTGAATGGCTAACGGGTGTATAAAATAAGATGAGCACATATCTAAAATAAGGCCCACTTCTTGAGAGCATAACACAAGAAAGAAGCATGAAATTTCAAAAGTGCAATAAAATATACTAAATTGTGCATTGAACTAATGCTACAGCAGTTCTGGGCTTGTAAGGCACTCATCAGTTGGGCTTATGCCTCACAGCAGTCAAAGCTGATATGTCTACAGGTGCCCAAGATGAAATTCCCCAAGCATCAACTGAACAACATGACAGGATGATAAGGAACAGATGCCAGTCATTGTTTTCCATAAGAAATCACTTCCAGTGTGATTTCTAAATGTCTGCCAGCAGTGATGCCTTTTTGGAGAGATTTCACTCTTCATTAATGTAGTTCAACTCTATAGTTGGCATATATAAGTTCAGTGGCATGGGGGCTTACCCCCCACATTGGGGGTGCAGGGGGGGGGGCATTTACACTTTACTATTTTGCCCTATTGTGTTTAGGACATCAGTTTCCGTTACTCCTGATCACAGCAGAATGGCCAAAGTCTATAGTCATAGCTGTTCACCCTATGTATCTCACAGCTTTTGCTGTTGCTTACATAACTGTTTGAAAGTGTTGCCAATCAACCAGTCATTCTATCTGTAACAGGAATGTAAGAGTTCACCTTTGAGTCGGTTGAGTAACTGGCTTTGGAAATTCTGATCTGTTTGTGACAATGAGTGTTGACATCTTGGGAAGATATTGAATCCCTCAGATTGATTCACATTTGGATTAATTTTTATAAAAATGTTGAAAACTAACAGGGTTCTTGAATTCCACCACAGATGACATGTATAAAATTTAAGTTTGACATGAATTTCATTTTAACCTTAAGAAGAAGCATGCAACCTATAGCTAATGCTTGAAGTACATTATAGTTTGAACAGGGTCTCTTGCATTTTAGGGTGATACTTGTGTGATAGATTGTATGGTCTCTGGATTTTCTGTGTAAAATCATATAGATAGAGTCCTGTGCCTTGAAAGACCATAGTGTTAATCATGGCATCAGCTTAATGACCTAGGAAAATAATGGATGTTTCCATCCATGAGACTATGTTTAGCCATCTAATAGCTTAAATTTCAGTAATGAAATAATTTGTGTTTAATCAGACTATATTGCACCACCAGGAAAGGAGGAAGGCTGCCATTCTTTATAAAAATACCCTAATCTTAACTCTAAGTAACATCCAACCCCCCACATTTAATACAGCAGAAATTCTAATCACCAAATTACAGATAAATCAAAACAAATCCATAAATATAGTATGTGAAAATATGCATTGTATAAAACATCAGTACTATGATGATTCTGTACTACTGTTCTCTAATGTACAACCTGTAAATATGTATTGTATATTATACTATGTTACTATTTTATTTACTTATGATTACCTTGTAACATGTACTACTTTTTATTATTATAATGTCTACTTTGTTTTATGGAGCTTTTCTCCCCGGGCCTCCACTGAAAATGGGCTCCTTGAGCCCAGTGGACCTCCCCGGACATCAAACTGGAAATAAATAAATTCCACCAGGTAGCAATGGTAGTACCCTTGAAAGCATCCACCACTGGCTATCTAATGACTATCCCCAAGAAACCATTGTACTAGGTGACCTTAATATAGATTTTAACAACTGCTCTGCTATGTCCCCAACCATCCATGTCAGCTTACATGGATTCACACAAACTATATCCACTCCATCTAGAATCAACAAGCCAAACAAGAAAGAAAGTATCTTATATTGGATATTAATTAACAGTCCCCACCATACATACACATCAGGTACTCCCCCGAAGATATAAGCGATCACGTCTTAACATTTACCTTAAGGCACAAAATAGAATGCCCTCACCAAACAATCTACAAAACTATAAGAAATAAAAAAACTTCAACCTTAATAAATTTTTAAGTGAACTAAAATTATGTAATTGGTCCATCTTAAAACATCTTCCACTTGACGAAGCAGTAGCATACTTCAATAGCACATTCCTGGCTGTCCTAAACAACCACGCACCTGCACGCTCTATTAGTCCCCTGGCTCACAAAAGATACCAAATTTAAAATCACCCAAAGAAATATTGCCTAGAATATTTGGCGATCATCTAAAGACCCACATGATCATCTAAAATGTCGACAGCTTAGGAATGACATAAAAAATCCATACTACTAGACAAAAAAAACTACTTCTGTCAGCTACAACAGAAACACCATAACAAACCTCAGAAGTTTTGGGCTGACATTAACAAGCTCTTCCGCCCAGGGCAAAGCACAACTCCTACCCCCTCAGCCTCAATCCAAAACACACCAGAATCCATAGCTAACCCCTTTAACAGTTTCTTTACAGAAACTATCCAGGCCCTCGCCAGCAAACTTAACAATGCATGTCCTAACAACAACATCCCTACATCCAGGAACATATCCTCATTTAGCTTCCAAACAGTCCCTACCTCTTAACCTACAAAAATCAGCCAATGTCATAGCATACCCTGTCTCTATCTTAATAAACAGAACCATAACAGAAAACTCTGTCCCCTCTATCTGGAAGATAGCACATGTCATTCCACTCCATAAAGGTGGCAGCTCCACAGAGATGTCAAACTACAGACCAAGAGCTATCCTTTCCCCCCCTAGCTAAAATCATTGAAAAGTGTATTCACAAACAACATTTACTACACCTCACTCAATATAATCCCGCTGGCACCCAACATGGCTTTAGACCACACCATAGTACCACCTCAGCCCTTCTATCCTTTACTAACTCTATTAATTTTAACCATAGCAATAACATGCTATCCTCAGCCCTGTTTCTAGACCTCTCTAAGGCCTTTGACATGGTTAATCACCAGTTACTCTTACAAACTCTAAACAAAATATCCCTTAGCAACCAATCCATACAATGGTTTCAATCCTATCTTAGTGCTAGACAATAGGCTGTGAAGTGGCAGGATAAACACTCCACCCTTCTCCCTGTCACCCTTGGTGTTCCCCAAGGATCCAGTACTAGGTCCCCTTCTGTTCTACCTTTTTATCAATGTCCTTCATATTGCTAATCCAGATGCTACCTGTATCCAATATGCTGATGACGCCACCCTGATTTGCTCAGCCTTAACCTTTACAGACCTGCTTACTCTAACCCAGAAAACCTTTAACACAGTGGAAAACTGGCTCTCTAAGCAGCATCTACTATTAAATCCAAATAAAACAAAACTACTGCTCTTTTACCCTACTCATAAATCCCCCCAACCCTCATTCAATATTACATCCAACAATGGTATAATAATCTCACCAGATAAATCTATCAAACTCCTAGGTATCACAATTGATGGTAACCTCAAGTTTGACATGCATGTTAACCAAATTATTAAAACCATTAATAAAAAAACTAGGGTCACTACACAAAAATAAAATATTCCTTACCCCTTTAGCCAAGACTACAATTCCCCATACACATCTCCTGTCTACCCTACTCTGTGCCTCACCAATACTCACTAACCTGAATTAGGCTGAAGTCAACAACTTTCTAGTTGCTACAATCAAATTGCTAGGTTTGCAACAGGTACTCCTTACAGAACACATCACTGTCAGAACTTGCATCTCTTAGGGTGGCTAGAACTCCCTCAGCTAATTCTGTATAATCAACTCTTAGTAGCCTATAAGATTATTCATCACCCTGAAAACACACCTTCCCTCAAAAACATTATCCCTACAAAAATACCAGATCACTTCGATCCACCTCTAAACTGCTGATTCAATCTGTCAAAGCTAACAACCTATCCAGAGACTCTTTGTTTGCTAATGTAGTTGCCAAAATCTGGAATTTGCTCCCACCTGACCTTACTATGAATCACTCTCTTAGCCAATTCAAAAAAACCTGACCCAGTATTTTAAAACTCAATGGCTATGCCGTTGGTCTACACCCACCAATAAGTCAACCTCACCCACTTTATCTATAACTACATCCTATAAGTACCTATCTTCTGACTTTAATTTTTGTGTATGCAATAAAAACTATACCATGGTATCTGATACACTGTATTTAGATTGCTTATAAATACTTTTACAAGAATTATATGTAACATATTTGTACATACTCCCAAAATGTAGAAACTGTACTCCTGTATATTTCTGTAACACTTCTTTTTTGTCTTTATATATTCTCTGTGTTGGAGCTTTTCTCCCCAGGCTTCTGCTGAAAATGGACATGTATCCAGTTGGACTATCTCGGTCAACAAATGTCAATAAATAAATAAAAAAAATTCTGTATATGGTGTGTTGGTGAGTTGTTTGTGTGCATATACCTACTTATGAAATGTGACTGCTGATTCTGTCATGCTGTTAACATATTGGAAAAGAGAGTCTAAAGGTAACAGTGGTATAGCAGACACACGTTAGTCATGTTTACACCTGTCCTGCAGGAAACAAAGATAAGTGGCCCATTCAGAGCAACATAGGCACACTGAGGATCTGTGGTGTGTCCATGTGAAACTGTACACCTGAAAAATGCTAATGTCCACCTGTGGGAGAGTGTGGACAAACATCAGTCTGCACTCCCTATCTCATATTTCAGATCACAGAACTAAAAAATGCAAAACATTCTGGTTGAAGAAGGAGGATGTGGAGAGCCAAAGTTGGAAAAATAATGGCTACTAGTTAGGTTTGTGGGGAGTTCTGAAAGACTTACATGTAAAAACATTTACTTTCAGCTGGCTGCTCACACTGTCTTATTTTGTCTTACACATTCAAACAAAATGCTTACGTAGGACTACCAGAAAAAAGTTTGTGTGTATAATCTGCCCAAATATTTCATCATCCAGATATTTCATCATCCACTGATTTTACTGATAAAGAGAAATGCCTCTGACTACACCTTTCTAGAACTCATGCATTCATTAGTAGTAAAAGATGCCACTCGTAAAATGGCACAATAATATTCTTCACAACTGTACCAACTTCTGAAAGGTCTGACACCACATTATCTCAAGTTTATGACCTGGGGCATTAAGGAAATGATGCAGTTCCCTACTATGGTCCAGTTTGCCTTCAAGAACAACACTAAGAATCTCAGTGTGGTGCAGGAGATTAAGTAATTTATAGGTGTGGACTTTGTCCATGATGACTGCATGTGTCCCTTCTTCCAGTCAAACAGGCTTCTCCTGGCCTGAAATATTATCACTGGTAAACACCAAAAGGAAAGAGTTCTCTTAACAACACTATACTAACACCCTTCATACTAGGTAAAGGTTCCAAACTCCTATTTCTGCACCCAGTGGTCAATGCCATGATACTCACACAAGATCTTCCCTGCTGTCATTTCTACATTCCATGGCTTCAATTTACTTGTCACCTTGTTGATACTATCTCCCCTCTTCAGCCTGCAGGTGAATTTAATTATCCCAGTGCATATAAGGAGATCATGAAAACTGTAGTATTGTTAGATAGGTGGAGGAGTTAAACTGCAATGGTTGCCAGAACACCATTAGTACCTGAAGGACCCAATGAGAATCCTTTACATGCACAGTGTGATGCTAAGTACTGATATGTGTCACATTTTGGGTACAGGAGGGTCCTCTTTCCACATGCACCCTTTCTTGCCAATCCAGCTGTTGCTGACCTCTTTCAATCCTACATATTTTATCTATGCCCTTTACATTTACACTTTTCCAATGTAGTACCCAAAATGTTCCACACTTCTCTTTTATTTTTACCTGGGCTTGCACTTTTTCTTCCTTTTACTATATACTGGATCTGCTTTTTGAAGGATAGCATGGGGTTCCTTGATGATGCATATCTTCATTTTGTTTAGTGGCTCACCAAAAACTTGTAAGGGAACTGTAAATGTGTTCTGCATACATTGCTTGTGTGGTTGAGTCACTTTACTGCTTTTCCTACTCAGGCCAGTATCCCTTGTGTATGATTCACTTCAGTCTGACACTATTGTTTACTGTATGAACAGAGCTGTCTTTGCAGCAAGGACAGTTGCAACTTTTCCTTGTTATTTATTGATATTACTTTTTAATCAGTGTGCAAATGCTAGTCAAAAACAGGATGCATAAGAGGTTAATAGTTCCATCACTTGTGTCTATTTACTGTGATTCTGGTACTAACGGTATAAGGACAGTGGCAGCACCTTCGGTCACCCATATATCATCAGTGGGCATGCTTATACATTTCATGACATCTCCCAATATCCATAGTCTGTTTTGCCCTAGAGTTAAGGAGTGCAGGTCTGTAACACTGGGTGGTTAAAGTGGAGGAGTGGGAAGCTTTCCCAACCAGCACCCCTCTCCCCATCGTTTGAAGTGCTCATGTCAAGGCCAAATGCCCTACTTTTTGGTCAAGTTACTTACATGACTGTTTGGATTTATGGGGGGGGGGGGTTAATTTCCTTTAGTTGTTGCAGTGTCCCACACACCTCTCTGTCAGTAATGGGGTGTTAACTTCCTTTAGTTGTTGCAGTGTCCCACACACCTCTCTGTCAGTAATGGCGGGGGGTCATTTCCTTTAGTTGCAGTGTCCCACACACCTCTCTGTCAGTAATGGGGGGAGGTTAATTTCCTTTAGTTGTTGCAGTGTTCCACACACCTTTCTGTTAGTAATGGGGGGGTTAATTTCCTTTAGTTGTTGCAGTGGCCCACACACCTCTCTGTCAGTAATGGGGGGGTTAATTTCCTTTAGTTGTTGCAGTGTCCCACACACCTCTCTGTCAGTAATGGAGGGGTTAATTTCCTTTAGTTGTTGCAGTGTCCCACACATCTGTCAGTAATGGGGGGTTAAATTCCTTTAGTATTTGCAGTGTCCCACACATCTCTCTGTCAGTAATGGGGGGGGGGGTAATTTCCTGCACCCAGTGGTCAATGCCATGATACTCACACAAGATCTTCCCTGCTGTCATTTCTACATTCCATGGCTTCAATTTACTTGTCACCTTGTTGATACTATCTCCCCTCTTCAGCCTGCAGGTGAATTTAATTATCCCAGTGCATATAAGGAGATCATGAAAACTGTAGTATTGTTAGATAGGTGGAGGAGTTAAACTGCAATGGTTGCCAGAACACCATTAGTACCTGAAGGACCCAATGAGAATCCTTTACATGCACAGTGTGATGCTAAGTACTGATATGTGTCACATTTTGGGTACAGGAGGGTCCTCTTTCCACATGCACCCTTTCTTGCCAATCCAGCTGTTGCTGACCTCTTTCAATCCTACATATTTTATCTATGCCCTTTACATTTACACTTTTCCAATGTAGTACCCAAAATGTTCCACACTTCTCTTTTATTTTTACCTGGGCTTGCACTTTTTCTTCCTTTTACTATATACTGGATCTGCTTTTTGAAGGATAGCATGGGGTTCCTTGATGATGCGTATCTTCATTTTGTTTAGTGGCTCACCAAAACTTGTAAGGGAACTGTAAATGTGTTCTGCATACATTGCTTGTGTGGTTGAGTCACTTTACTGCTTTTCCTACTCAGGCCAGTATCCCTTGTGTATGATTCACTTCAGTCTGACACTTTTGTTTACTGTATGAACAGAGCTGTCTGCAGCAAGGACAGTTGCAACTTTTCCTTGTTATTTATTGATATTACTTTTTCATCAGTGTGCAAATGCTAGTCAAAAACAGGATGCATAAGAGGTTAATAGTTCCATCACTTGTGTCTATTTACTGTGATTCTGGCACTAATGGTATAAGGACAGTGGCAGCACCTTCGGTCACCCATATATCATCAGTGGGCATGCTTATACATTTCATGACATCTCCCAATATCCTTAGTCTGTTTTGCCCTAGAGTTAAGGAGTGCAGATCTGTAACACTGGGTGGTTAAAGTGGAGGAGTGGGAAGCTTTCCCAACCAGCACCCCTCTCCCCATTGTTTGAAGTGCTCATGTCAAGGCCAAATGCCCTACTTTTTGGTCAAGTTACTTACATGACTGTTTGGATTTATGGGGGGGGGGGTTAATTTCCTTTAGTTGTTGCAGTGTCCCACACACCTCTCTGTCAGTAATGGGGTGTTAACTTCCTTTAGTTGTTGCAGTGTCCCACACACCTCTCTGTCAGTAATGGCGGGGGGTCATTTCCTTTAGTTGCAGTGTCCCACACACCTCTCTGTCAGTAATGGGGGGAGGTTAATTTCCTTTAGTTGTTGCAGTGTCCCACACACCTTTCTGTTAGTAATGGGGGGGTTAATTTCCTTTAGTTGTTGCAGTGTCCCACACACCTCTCTGTCAGTAATGGGGGGGTTAATTTCCTTTAGTTGTTGCAGTGTCCCACACACCTCTCTGTCAGTAATGGGGGGGTTAATTTCCTTTAGTTGTTGCAGTGTCCCACACATCTGTCAGTAATGGGGGGGTTAAATTCCTTTAGTATTTGCAGTGTCCCACACATCTCTCTGTCAGTAATGGGGGGAGGAGTAATTTCCTTTAGTTGTTGCAGTGTCCCACACACCTCTCTGTCAGTAATGGGGGGTTAATTTCCTTTAGTTGTTGCAGTGTCCCACACACCTCTCTCTCAGTAATGGGGGAGGTTAATTTCCTTTAGTTGTTGCAGTGTCCCAAACACCTCTCTGTCAGTAATGGGGGGGTTAATTTCCTTTAGTTGTTGCAGTGTCCCACACACCTCTCTGTCAGTAATGGGGGGTTAATTTCCTTTAGTTGTTGCAGTGTCCCACACACCTCTCTGTCAGTAATGGGGGTTAATTTCCTTTAGTTGTTGTAGTGTCCCACACACCTCTCTGTCAGTAATGGGGGGGTTAAATTCCTTTAGTTGTTGCAGTGTCCCACACACCTCTCTGTCAGTAATGGGGGGGTTAATTTCCTTTAGTTGTTGTAGTGTCCCACACACCTCTCTGTCAGTAATGGGGGGGTTAATTTCCTTTAGTTGTTGCAGTGTCCCACATACCTCTCTATCAGTAATGGGGAGGTTAAATTCCTTTAGTATTTGCAGTGTCCCACACACCTCTCTGTCAGTAATGGGGGGGGTTAATTTCCTTTAGTTGTTGCAGTGTCCCACTCACCTCTCTGTCAGTAATGGGGGGGTTAATTTCCTTTAGTATTTGCAGTGTCCCACACACCTCTCTGTCAGTAATGTGGGATTAAACTCCTTTAGTTGTTGCAGTGTCCCACACACCTCTCTGTCAGTAATGTGGGATTAAACTCCTTTAGTTGTTGCAGTGTCCCACACACCTCTCTGTCAGTAATGGTGGGGTTAATTTCCTTCAGTTGTTGCAGTGTCCCACACACCTCTCGTCAGTAATGGGGGGGGGGTTAATTTCCTTTAGTTGTTGCAGTGTCCCAAACACCTCTCTGTCAGTAATGGGGGGGGGGTTAATTTCCTTTAGTTGTTGCAGTGTCCCAAACACCTCTCTGTCAGTAATGGGGGGGTTAATTTCCTTTAGTTGTTGCAGTGTCCCACACACCTCTCTGTCAGTAATGGGGGGTTAATTTCCTTTAGTTGTTGCAGTGTTCCACACACTTCTCTGTCAGTAATGGAGGGCGGTTAATTTCTTTTAGTTGTTGCAGTGTACCACACACCTCTCTGTCAGTAATGGGGGAGGTTAATTTCTTTTAGTTGTTGCAGTGTACCACACACCTCTCTGTCAGTAATGGGGGGTTAATTTCCTTTAGTTGTTGCAGTGTCCCACACACCTCTGGTGGGGTTAATTTCCTTTAGATGTTGCAGTGTCCCACATACCTCTCTGTCAGTAATGGGGGGGTTAATTTCCTTTAGTTGTTGCAGTGTCCCACACACCTCTCTCTCAGTAATGGGGGGAGGTTAATTTCCTTTAGATGTTGCAGTGTCCCACATACCTCTCTGTCAGTAATGGGGGGAGGTTAATTTCCTTTAGATGTTGCAGTGTCCCACATACCTCTCTGTCAGTAATGGGGGGTTAATTTCCTTTAGTTGTTGCAGTGTCCCACACACCTCTCTGTCAGTAATGGGGGAGTAATTTCCTTTAGTTGTTGCAGTGTCTCACACACCTCTCTGTCAGTAATGGGGGAGTAATTTCCTTTAGTTGTTGCAGTGTCTCACACACCTCTCTGTCAGTAATGGGGGAGTAATTTCCTTTAGTTGTTGCAGTGTCCCACACACCTCTCTGTCAGTAATGGTGGGGTTAATTTCCTTTAGTTGTTGCAGTGTCCCACACACCTCTCTGTCAGTAATGGGGGGGTTAATTTCCTTTAGTTGTTGCAGTGTCCCACACACCTCTCTGTCAGTAATGGGGGGGTTAATTTCCTTTAGTTGTTGCAGTGTCCCACACATCTGTCAGTAATGGGGGGTTAAATTCCTTTAGTATTTGCAGTGTCCCACACATCTCTCTGTCAGTAATGGGGGGGGGGTAATTTCCTTTAGTTGTTGCAGTGTCCCACACACCTCTCTGTCAGTAATGGAGGAGTTAATTTCCTTTAGTTGTTGCAGTGTCCCACACACCTCTCTCTCAGTAATGGGGGAGGTTAATTTCCTTTAGTTGTTGCAGTGTCCCAAACACCTCTCTGTCAGTAATGGGGGGGTTAATTTCCTTTAGTTGTTGCAGTATCCCACACACCTCTCTGTCAGTAATGGGGGAGTAATTTCCTTTAGTTGTTGCAGTGTCCCACACACCTCTCTGTCAGTAATGGGGGGGTTAATTTCCTTTAGTTGTTGTAGTGTCCCACACACCTCTCTGTCAGTAATGGGGGGGTTAAATTCCTTTAGTTGTTGCAGTGTCCCACACACCTCTCTGTCAGTAATGGGGGGGTTAATTTCCTTTAGTTGTTGTAGTGTCCCACACACCTCTCTGTCAGTAATGGGGGGGTTAATTTCCTTTAGTTGTTGCAGTGTCCCACATACCTCTCTATCAGTAATGGGGGGGTTAAATTCCTTTAGTATTTGCAGTGTCCCACACACCTCTCTGTCAGTAATGGGGGGGGGTTAATTTCCTTTAGTTGTTGCAGTGTCCCACTCACCTCTCTGTCAGTAATGGGGGGGTTAATTTCCTTTAGTATTTGCAGTGTCCCACACACCTCTCTGTCAGTAATGTGGGATTAAACTCCTTTAGTTGTTGCAGTGTCCCACACACCTCTCTGTCAGTAATGTGGGATTAAACTCCTTTAGTTGTTGCAGTGTCCCACACACCTCTCTGTCAGTAATGGTGGGGTTAATTTCCTTCAGTTGTTGCAGTGTCCCACACACCTCTCATCAGTAATGGGGGGGTTAATTTTTTTTAGCTGTTGCAGTGTCCCACACACCTCTCTGTCAGTAATGGGGGGGGTTAATTTCCTTTAGTTGTTGCAGTGTCCCAAACACCTCTCTGTCAGTAATGGGGGGGTTAATTTCCTTTAGTTGTTGCAGTGTCCCACACACCTCTCTGTCAGTAATGGGGGGGTTAATTTCCTTTAGTTGTTGCAGTGTTCCACACACTTCTCTGTCAGTAATGGAGGGCAGTTAATTTCTTTTAGTTGTTGCAGTGTACCACACACCTCTCTGTCAGTAATGGGGGAGGTTAATTTCTTTTAGTTGTTGCAGTGTACCACACACCTCTCTGTCAGTAATGGGGGGTTAATTTCCTTTAGTTGTTGCAGTGTCCCACACACCTCTGTCAGTGGGGTTAATTTCCTTTAGATGTTGCAGTGTCCCACATACCTCTCTGTCAGTAATGGGGGGGTTAATTTCCTTTAGTTGTTGCAGTGTCCCACACACCTCTCTGTCAGTAATGGTGGGGTTAATTTCCTTTAGATGTTGCAGTGTCCCACATACCTCTCTGTCAGTAATGGGGGGGTTAATTTCCTTTAGTTGTTGCAGTGTCCCACACACCTCTCTGTCAGTAATGGGGGGGGTTAATTTCCTTTAGTTGTTGCAGTGTCCCACACACCTCTCTGTCAGTAATGGGGGAGTAATTTCCTTTAGTTGTTGCAGTGTCTCACACACCTCTCTGTCAGTAATGGGGGGGTTAATTTCCTTTAGTTGTTGCAGTGTCCCACACACCTCTCTGTCAGTAATGGTGGGGTTAATTTCCTTTAGTTGTTGCAGTGTCCCACACACCTCTCTGTCAGTAAAGGGGGGGGGTTAATTTCCTTTAGTTGTTGCAGTGTCCCACACACCTCTCTCTCAGTAATGGGGGGCGGTTAATTTCCTTTAGTTGTTGCAGTGTCCTACACATCTCTCTGTCAGGATGCCCTTTTCAAGAGTGTTGAGTTCTACCCCTTTTCCTGGCATTCAGGTCAAACAGGGTATCATTTGAGAATGAACACCATGTATTTTCAGCAACACTGAGATGTGTTGAAGAGTATTTAGTATGTTTGGTTTGATATCATGTCTTAACTTTTCATTGAACATTTTTATTTCTACTTTTGTTCTAATTTTTTTCCAAATGCCTTTATTGAATTACCACTTGTGACATAGGCAAATTTACATTCACATAAAAGTAATCAAACTATATTAATGTAACAAACATTATACTTCACATTTGTTGATTGATATATATATATATATATATATATATATATATATATATATATATATATATATATATATATATATAAAATAACCTAAGCAATATTACATAAATTATTCAATTCCTGAATTTTTTTTTTAAACAAGAAACATTTTTATTAAACCATCACTTACTGCACAGGCAATCATACATTTACATAAATGAGAACAAACCACACTGACACAGTCCTAGTTGCAAGCATTTTACATCACAAACCATACTGACACTCTCCCAGTTGCAAACATTATGCATCACTTACAGTGCATAGCAAAAGTGTACACACCCCTGTTAAAATGAAAAGTTTTTGTGATATAGTATATATCCAAATCAAGAAAAGAATGGCTTCACCAGAAGAAAATTAAAGTTTCCGAATGGCACAGCCAAGCCCAGACCTAGAGGCCACAGTACTGGACCTGATACATGACAAAGCAAAAAATAATCTTATAGTATTAGAGGACATCAAACACAACTGGCTTATCCCCAACAAAACAGGTACATAAAATCAAATCATAAATATTCTATCATAATCATACCTGAAAATTGACTAACAAGACCAAACCCACACATTAGTTATTAACATTCCTCAGATATTTATATTTGTTAATGTAATACCAAACAAACAGTCTTGAAAAAACAATCCACCAAATTAGTCCACACAGAAGTCCTTCCTAGAAAGGTTTGAAATAGCCTTATTAGTTAATATAGACAAAATAGAATGGGAACCAATTTACTGAGACATGAACTAACTGTGGTTAGGCTGTAAATGCCTTTCTAGACCTTTTAATACCTGTCCAAGATAGGCTGTTCCCACCAGAACCAAAAAACTAAAAATCTATTGTTCCCCATGGCTTACCATTGCTATTAAATACCCAGCTAAGGTAGAGAGACAAAATATGTGGAAGACCACAAATGTTATGTAGAAGGCCACAGGAAAAACAACTTCTGCAAAAACATCTTTACCTTAGGTAAGAATCCGAAATAACTAACATGGCAAAGGCTGGATACTGTAGAACAAAACATAAAGTCATGACAGGGAATCCAATGTAGTTCTGGAAAATTCAGTGATTTAATGATAAGTGGGAGTTGCAGGTGCCTCAACAGAAAATAATAAAGTGACCAGCAGTGTCCATCTGAACTCAGTGTTGACATTTTTCCCTTTTTGGCATTTATATCTCAGATCTCTAAGCAGAGAGACAAGACCTCTGGCAAACAAAATTTGCAGATGACTGAAACCTTGTGGCTATTAAGTCACCCAATGACACCAATCTCCCAGAATGAACCCTACCTAGTATAAACTTTTGGCGTAATAAAAATGGGTTCAAGCTAAAAGTATAGTATCATCATTTTTGTAGATAGCCTTTTCCCCTTCATAGCCTATAGACAATGCACCACTACAAAATTGTAGTCCGACATCTAGGTAATTCAGTTGATAATGCCCTCTCTTTGACCATTAAGTGACAAAGTTGTCAGGACATCCATTTATTTTGCCCTGGTAATTGTCAAATATCAACATCTAAAGAGATAATCACTTTCTTATACTCAGCATTGACTAAACCAATTATTTAGTACAGCACCCCCATTGGGACATATCTCACTAAACATATCAAACAATTGGAAAGACCCCAAATATTCACTACCAAAAAGATAACAGGTCTAATGTCCCTGAACTATCAAGAGAGCCTGGAAGCTCTATCCCTTTATTCAGTGTCTTACAGACTTTTAAGAGGAGTTCTCTGTCTTGCTTACAGAGCTATTACAGACCCAGTCTGGGACCTCCTGGTTCCCTGCAAGTCCACAATCTCCATCAATATTAGAATCAGGGACCTAATTTTTCACTAACAGGTAAATAAAATGTTATAGGGACAGGTTTATAACCCAGTAACTCCCAAACCTCTGGAATAAACTCCCCATGAATATTAAGCAGTGTGATTCACTACCTTCCTCTGTACATAACCAAGATGATTGGATGTATATCCACAAATCTAGCCTATGATTGACTAGTGTGGCTGTCCTGGAGAAAGGAGGTACAGCCTGAGGGAGGGTACTAGTAAGGGCTGAATAGTCATGGGACTCATTGGCCTTGGAATATGTATGAATCTGTGATAAATGGTAGCAAAACCCCTACACCTTTTAGTCACAATCATAATGAGCAAGCAACATATAATGTCATCTGTAACTGGCACACTTATATAGGTTTGACTGAACACCTCCTTGGAAAATCATCACGTTTCATTTTAGAAAAATCAAGTCCAGAACTGCCAGACAAATTTCAATCAAAACCCACTTTCATTCCTGATATATTTCAAACCAACTGCATCCACAAAATAGTAAGAACAATCTTCACAAAGTCCAGTGCCAACATTTTAATACGCCCTTAACATCAACTATGTTTCCCTCATGGCATCCCAAGATTTTGATTTCCACAGCTGTGAGAGCCTACTCTTCCATCTTGAGCCTAAATTACTAAAAATCTGTTTGAAAACATAGTCAAAAAACAAATAGCAGAACAAATCAACAAGCATAACCTCCTCACCATTATGTAGGCATACTAAGTCTAAGGGTGCCTTACCTCATAGTATTCACTTTACTCCAAAGTACAGGGAATTTAAAGTTAAGAAATAAGGCCATATGGGGGCACAGCTTCCCTGGGGTGAATGGGGTAATGTTTTAATAATATTGCAGTGAGTTCTGGCACTTGTTCTATTTCACTGTAAATCTCATTTTTTTCTTAGCTGTGAGACTCATAATTATGGGTCTCCTACTTCTGATAGGGAGTTGCTTTAAACACATATACATCAGATCAAGGTTGTTTCTGAGAATGATCCCAGCAGGATCACTTTTAGAATCCATTCTATTGTCATTATTCATAAATAACATCATAATGGACTTGTCCTACATGCAAAGTACAAGTCATGCTAACTATCTTCTGGTAGCCAAAACTGGGCAATCTACCACTACTGTGCAAGATGGTCTGCAGTCTAACATCACAAAAATACAGAACTAGGTGTATAGAAATAAACTACACATCTAGTTGTACAAAACAGCACTCAATACTGTTTGCAACATAGCAAAAAAAAAATCAACCTTGTTAAAAATGCTTTTGTGCCAGTAATTTCAAAACTGGCCAGACACACCTACTCAAGTATTCCAGGCTCTAGGTAGACCATACCTTTTTGTTAAAACAACATGCTGAAACTAGTGTGGCAAAGGCACTTAACTAACTACAAGGCTGTTATAAATACTTTTATTTATTTCGTCAGTAGAGCACTAGGATATACATGCATCAATCCTCAAGCTTGATTGTCGACTCCCCATAGTAGCCCTTAACACCTAACATAACTTTGTCTTATTACAAACTTCAAGCAACGTGATATGCAGAATCGTAAAAATGTCATGCCTTAAAGAACATCACTGCCTCACCCCACCCCACCCCACCAAAAAAAAAAACTGTCTGCCAATTGCCACCAAAGTGACCATGCTGTCCCCCTCTCTCACTTTTAAATTATCATGCCTTAATATCTGACCTGTGCTATCAGAATGTTAAGAACTTACTTTTCACTTCTGGGTTTCAGCTGCCCAGTGAACATTATTCTGTGTGAGGCTTTTGTGAAGTACAGGTTTGTCTACTCAAGGACAGTAACACATTGGCTATAATTTTTTTTCCCATTGTAGAGAGGGAGGACTTGTAACTTGCATTGTTAAGTGTCATCAGTGTTGTGGACCTTGTAGTCCACAGCACTCTGTGGTATGACCACATAAGTGGTGTGTCCAAAAAACATTTAGAATCATCTCTTTTAGTGGACTACGTCTGTGGAGAGGAGTGTGTTTGTATTTGTAGCTGGAGGTAGAAACACAGGTTAAAGTACCATTGACTAGGACTGCTGACCTGGTAATGCTCTACACAAATATCTCGTCTGCTAGAATGGACTGTAGAATGGAATGTAAGAGGATATGATCATAGGGCCTCTGTTGCCTGTACAAGTGTTCTCTTACTGCATCCGTACCACAGTACTGTATTAATGGACTGGGACAGGGGGCCTCCACATATACACACCCAAATAGGAAGGACTACGTGAAGAGTATTATGGGACTGTATCAACATCCTTGGGGAAGCCATGTGTAAGCCTCAACTTACTACTGGGCTGCACACAAACTAGTGTCAGAGATCAAATAATAGTTGTGTGTGCTGTAAGAGTAGACATACTGTAGTTGACATTCATGGTGAGTGTCATTGTCAGGGTAGTTGTCATACAATGGCAGGTCTGGGCCTGTAGCACTTTCATAATTCAACACCCAGACTCAATACATTTAGCAACACTTGTACCTGTCCACAGTTTAGGCAGAAACAATATGTGTGGTGCTGTGGTCCACAGACACACAGAACATATGACCTACCCCTGAAATCTCTGTATCTTTGCATGGTTTTCCTTTGTAGTATAATGCAATATTCTGCAATGTGTCAAAGTAACACACCCCGGGCATCACTTCTGTGTCTCTGCTGGACAGCGGTACAGGAAAATAACTTTCTTGGGTGGCATAAGCTATGGAACCTTGCTGGCTAGGCTTATGTAGGCCCTTGGGCCGATAGCCTAGTACCTTCCTATGAACCTATGAACACCTACAACCATATCATGCTGTATGCCACTGAAAAGATGACAACTATATAGGCTGCCTGTGTGTATCATGGCTGACACTTAAAAGAAGCCATGTGAACACTAGCATAGTCATGGGTTGCTGAGGTATGGATATGACATGCTACCAGCTTACGTATGTATTTCTTTGATGTTACAAGTAGTCATACCTGACAATGAGAGACAATGCAAAGAAAAATTCACCCATTAGAGAATGACATCCTGCTATAAACTGTTCATGGGCATGGTCAGCAGATGCTTTTAAACATGAGATCAGAGCAGGCCTTTTCAGAGCAGTGAGTGGAGAAACTACAACCTACATACAGTTTCAGAGAAGCGTCACCAACATGACTGCACATACATGCAGCAAGGCAACTCGTCTGACACAGGAGCAGAGGACCACTGGTGGGCATTCAATGACAGTGTCATTATTCACTGCCAGTCATTAACAGACAGGGAGGAGTTCCTGGCATCACCATCTAGGAAACCAGATAGTTCTGTTCTGTGCAGTGGAATACTGAACTTGGGTCAGAACTGCATGGAGCACCTTGAAAATCTGTTGGTGATGCCCCAGGTGTGTATGTCGGAATATGTATGATTAGCTGTACTACTCGCCTGACTCAGAGCCATACAACGAACAAGTATGGCTCCTTTTTTGTAACAGACACATCAGAAATACAACTACACCATCTGTGTGTGTTCACAGTATGTAAACTTTACATTTCCATGGCACACTTATAAAGGGTTACCTACATTGGGTTGTGGATGTTGGTGAAGGGTGCATTCATATGCTAGGTTATGCTTTTATTTTTCACAGGTTCCATAACCATGGATATAGATCTGCCAGATGTCAGGGAACTGTCTAGTCCCAGTGATGATGGGCAGCCAAATCACAGCACAGTCGGGGGTCTTTGTGATGATGGTAGACATAGGTAATGTGGTGGCCATATCTCCTTCCTCTTTCAAGAACACAGCTCCTTGGCCTGTGAAACCCACCCTTGGTCTCAGGATGCCACAATAGGAGAGGAAGTGGCTGGCACATCAGCACAGACAGCTCCCTCTTGTCCAGCAGAAGAGTCATTCTTGGTTGCTGATAGCTCCATTAAGTATGAGGAAGGCAGCAGGGGTTAGCAAAAACATGGGTACCACCTCCTCCTGGTCTGAGTTCCTTTATAACCACTACTCAGCATGTGTGCATGGCTGTTATACAGAGTATGACAGAGACAAATGCAGCCACTGCACAGCTGGTAAGGATTGTATGCAATCTGTGTGAATACCTGTAGGAGAGCCTGGCCCATGTTTGTAGCATAATTGAAAGCCAGCATAGGCAGTATTTATGCTACAGATGTCCCTGTGTGGCTATCAGTCATGAGCACAGCTCTATGGAAGGTGTGCACATGGTCTAGTTCCTATACCACCACCACCTCCACACCCCCATTGATTGTTGATAAAACTGTAGAACACCAGGGATGCAGATGCAAATGGAGGTGTTGCTGTTTGCACTCAAGGAGCACTCCATGCTATGGATCATGCATATGACCTTCCCAGCTGAGAGTGCTCCCATGGATGGGGATGTTCACAGCCACTATATACATCCCCTGTGGATACCCTAGACCTGTCTATCAGACCTCAGCATAGTGCTGCATTTTCTGATGGAGCTGTGTCCATACACACACACACACACACACACACACACACACACACACACACACACACACACACACACACACACACAAACACACATATTAGTAGTGCCCGTCTGTGCTCATTCACAGTGTAGTGGTGACAGCATCATCTCCTTAACCAGTATTTCAGGCTCCCTATACTTATCTATCCATGTGAGCACAGACACACACCCATCAGTAACAACTAAACCTCCCATACACATTGCCCATTGTTGACACTTGCCAATGCTCTCCAGCTGTGCATAATGAGAACTATACCCTCTTTTTTATACTCTGTTACTTAGGTAACCTGTGTCTGTTGCACAACATGGCCAGTCCACTTGTTTGCATTTTGTATTGTCTGATGAAGCGTTGGGTACAACGTGAAAGCGCTTACCACTGCAGTTCTCTTGTTTGTATGGTTCTATTATTAAATCTTGGATTTTTATCTATTTGGACTGTGATTTCGTTTATTCGTTTATTTGGATACTTGGACAGAATTCTGTCTTCACAGCTTATGGTGCACACCTCTGATTTTGCTGCATTTTGTATTGTTGCCTGCATCCTTGTTACTGTTGTATGCTAAGTTTAATCTGGCCATAATAATG